>NC_087219.1:44860737-44968237 GCF_015104395.2 Macrobrachium nipponense
TCATAATAAACTCCTCAATTGATCTTCTGAGTTTCGGTAACCCTCTGATGTGTGTATATATCGATATTATATATATATATATTATATATCTATATATATATCATATATATATATATCTATTTATATATATAATATATATATTATATATATATGTGTGTGTGTGTGTGTGTGTATAAACTACTGTTACACTTAAGGGTTACTTCATTCCTAGAAGTTATGAAGGAAGAAAAAACTTTCTATCCTGTATCACCCCGGAATAGGCACCGTGTTGTCAAAAGGTAAATGTTTGAAGAGTATTAAGTCAAATTACCGAGCTCAGTGATAGGCCTAATTAAGAGACTATGCTACCTAAATTCTCCATTTTTTCGTCTGTACTTTTTAATCTTATGCTCGTAAATACGACTGTCAAATTTCCTTTTAGTTTTCCACATTCTTTATGGATAAAGGTATGACTTTTTTTTAATATCACTTTTTTGAAAAATGTCGATGAAAGTCCCAAGCTGGAATAAGATATTTCATCTTGGAAATTCACTTCCTACTCACCAACTTGTAACCTTGATGCAAAATCTTTCCCGCCAACGGAAGAAGCTCCTTTGCTTTATACCCTTATTTCATTCTTCTTTTTGTTTAAATCTCTCACTTCTGCATCTCAGGAACTTATATATCGGTTTAGCCTCTCTTCTGTTTCACTGATGCACTGATGTTTGGTCACTTTCTCTGCGGAACTTTGAGAATATCTGTATATCACTTCCCATAGCATTCAACTATCTTATCATAAGACCGTCGTAGTCAGTATTCCTACCTTCGCTTTTTATCTCTTTCGATTAACTTATTCTTGCATTATATCTTATTAATTTTGTAGCTTTTTTTAATAATGATTCAACATCTGCTCCCTTCCCCATATATGGTGATGCTCTCCTATGGTCCTGTTCTTTCGTATCTGCTATTTTCTTCCTATTTATCAGTGACCATATTCAGTTCACCCGTTTTTTTTCATGTTTTAGCTAATGACTCGGCCTCTCATATTCCTTCTGTTCCAGTTTCAGCTTATCTTTCATTTTCTATTACTCGGCTCTTGTGAGGATTTCCAGATGGGATGCCATAGTTCTGTCAAAGTCAATGTCTGAAGGGCTGAGAAAAACTGGCTCAGATGGGTACTTATGTTCCAGACTTTGTAGTGAAATTAGTCAGATGTGCCGTCCCTTGAGCAGCTGAGCACCCCAACACCAAAGTAGAGATATTCTGATCAGCATCGCAAACCGAAGAGTGGAATACATCACGGATCTCCACAGTTTAAACTGCTAGTAGGTTTTGTACCTGAAGCAGAAGGAATTGAAATATTTCATCTGTCTCTCTCTCATCTATATATTTTTTTTTTCCTGTTTATGTTCACGTTATGTGTCCACTGCTCCTAAAACCTAAGTCAGGCTAAACAAACAAACAAAAATAGAGGAGGCTGCAAAGAACTTCAAGTAATGTGGTGCACTTACAGCACTAATTCCTTACGGGGGAGAAAATGTAATTGCGATAGTTCACACCATCACCAGAACATGACATCTTATGACCCCGTATAAGCTAAGGCGTTATTTACTCGTATATGCTGTAGTATTTGAATTGGCATTCATTGGTTATGGAGGAGTGATAATGGTGACTTAATTTGACAACGTCTTCAAGGGTTGCGTGAGAGCGAGAGAGAGGGCAAAATTGGTGGAGGAATAAATGGGAGTGGTTTGATGGCGGTCGTAAGCGTGTGTCTCTTGTGGCGAGCGTCTGTTACGAGAGTTGAGGGACTCTGGAGTCTGGAGTCACTCTGAGGAGCCGGTGCTGTTCAGTCAAGAGATTTTGGTAGCAGTATTATTGATAGTCAGTTGTTTTGTTGTTTTTGAAGCTGTTGTTTGAATTGTTGTTGGTATTGTATGTTCAAGGTTGTTGTCCCTGTGTTGTTGAGTTTGTTGTGCTTGTGTGTTCTGTTGGGTTATAGATTGAGTTGTTGTTCCTTGATGTTGTAGGCAGTGTGTTGACTTATCTGGTTATTGTTTTTTTGCATGGATAGTGATTATTTGTGCAGTGGTCTTTTGTTGTATGGTTATTGAATTGTTGTGCGGTTGTTGTTCTTGTTCGGTTGTTTGTGTGTTGTTACGACGGCTAGCCTAGCCAAGCTATATCGTAGTATCCAGCGGACAGCGGCGCAGCTCCTCACCCTGAGTCTGAGGTGAGTACATGTGTTTGTGTTTTAAGTTTTTTGTTTTTTAACTTGTAATCCCACCACATGGTCTCAGAGTATTTTTCTTGGACTACGTATATAAGACTTGTTTTTATGTGTGTGTGTGTGTTTGTGTGATGTAGCAACTGCTATCGTTCCAACAGATATTAAGGTATGTAGGAGATTTAAATTAAGTGGCTTTCTTTCTTATAGATCCGGAAATACAAAACTGATTTCAGCAACTGATAAGTATAGAAAAATCCTGTTTCCACAAGTAATATTTATGGTGTCATCCCTCACTTTACTGTTTACTTTTCTGGTATTCGTCAGTATCTCTTACATCTCTGCATTTGATAAAACTTCCAAGATCAATTTTCTGAGAGATTTCTTTTAAGACTTTCATTTTTTTCAAAAAACAGTTGTTTGAAAAACTGACTTCCTTTCATCCAATGAGACTCCAAGTATTGAAGCCCTCAATCCAAGAAGAGGCATAACAAATGTTTCGTTAAGTATTGTGCAGTAGAGGCTTCTGATTGACTGAGAGACCCTCTCTTACCAATACCAAAGTTCTAGGACTTCTGTCTCAAGCCCAGCGGGGTGCACACTTCCATCAGGCTGTGTACTTTCCTTCCTTCAGCCAACTGGTGATTAGAATCAGTAATTCACACAACCAAGATCTAGATAAAGCACAACTGCTCTGCACGGACTTCATTTTCTCGTTATCTGAGCATGTGCTATGGAGGAGTTATGGAGTTCCATTTGACAACATCTGTGTGTGTGAGAGAGAGAGAGAGAGAGAGAGAGAGAGAGAGAGAGAGAGAGAGTAATTGGTGGTTGGATGGTTAGCGATTGGATTGGCTGTTGGAGAGTTCTGGGTTGTCTGCTGTTAGACATCAGAGTTCTGTGTTTTGAGTGAGTGTCTTTGGTCAGTCTTTGGTGAGAGCGAGTGATAGACTGTAGTGTTGGCAGCATTTCAGTGAAGGCATTGAAATTCGTTTGAGTTGTGTTTTGTTGATTCGTTGTTGGTCGTTGTTAAGTTTGGTGTTGTTATTGGGTGTGTGTTGCTTTTTTTGTGTTTGTGCAGTGGTCTTTTGTTGTTGTTGAGTTTTTTGTTGTTATGTGTGAGGTTGTAGTTGTTTTCCTTGGTTGTTTTGCTGTGCTGTGTTGTTAGGTTGTGGTCCTTGGTTGGGTTGCTTGGTGTTGTTATGTTGGGTTGTGTTTTCTTGGTTGGTTGTAGTCCTTGGGTGTTGTTTTGTGGTGTGTTGGTTGTGGTTCTTGGTGGTGTTGTGGTATACCTCTGTGACCTCGACAGCGGACAGCACAGGATAGCCTGGAGTATCTGGAGTGGTTGGCAATTACATGTGTTTTGAAAGTTTTTGTTTTTTGTGTTTGTTTTTTTTTCTGTGTGTTGGTAGGTCAATTGTCCTGCGTGAATTTTGTAGTGTAAAGAGGAAAGTGTGGCTGAGTGTGAATTTGGCAGCTGGAGTGATTAGGTTTATGTGGGGAGGGGGCGGGGGGGATTTTGCCAGCTATTTTTTTTTTTAGCTTGTGATCCCGCCACATTATTTTTTGGCGCCCGAACAGGGACTGTTGGTGCGGCAGCTGCAGGGTGATTGGGGTAGTGAGTTGTGTGATTGGTAGAGAAAGTGAGGATGGAAGGTTTGAAGGAGTTAGAGAGGCTGAAGGAGGAACTGAGGTTGGCAAGGGGAGCTAAGGAAAGGTTGGAAGTGGAGAATGAGAGGTTAAGGGAAGAGTGTGAGGAGCTGAAGAGCGAGTTGGAGGAAATGAGAGGAATGCTAAGGAGTGCGAAAGTGGCAATGAAAGAAGAGGTGAAAGGAGCGAAAGAGAGAATGGTTGAGAAAATGGACGAAAAATTTGGGGTAATGATGAATGCAGTGCAAGAGATGATGCAGGAAATGATGAAGGGATTCATGGGAGAGGGAGCTGTAGGAGGTAGACCTACTGGGTCTTGTGACGGGCCAGGAGTGGTAAAGGAAGCGAAAGAGTGAGTGAATGAGAGTATGAATGATGAACGGTGTTTTGGTTGTGATAGGTAAGGCAAAGAAGGGGAAGACACATGATAAGGATAAACCTGAGGACAAGAATAAGAAAGGGGCTGAGGAAAAGAAGACTAAGGGAAAGAAAGTTAGTAAGGGTGACGGACAGGATGAGACTAGGACTGAATACATTGGGGAAAGGGCTGAGAGTGATTTAGATAGTGGTGAGTGGAAACAGGTAGGTAGAAAGAAGAAGGGTAAGAAGAGCATAGTCAGGAGTATGGACGTGAGTATGGAAGTGGATTCACTGTATTCGGAAGAGGGAAAGAAGGGTCAGAATGGAAGTAGCGAAAGTGAGAGTGAGAGTGAGCAGGAAGTACGAAAGGCGGTGTATATGAGAGAGGTACCCCGATGTGCACAATACGAGAAATATGGTAGTAGGGACATAGGTCGGACTTTTTAAAGGAATATAAGAAGTATTGTGAGGCTAAGTATGGGGATAACAAGAGAGTCTGGGCAAGAGAGTTAGGTAGCTTTTTGATGGGATTTTTGTTGGGTATGTATGGGGTAATGATGAGTGTAGGGAATGTGCCGTATGAGAGTGTGAAAGCCAGGATTGTAGAATAGGCAAAGAGGATAAAGAGTAGCGTTAGATATAGGAGAAAGCAAGATTTTGAAGAGGCAAGACTGAATGTTGGTGAGTCATTGTCGATGTATGTGTGCAGGTTGGAAACTAGCCAGGAAAAAGTTTGGGGACGAAGCGATAAATGAGTGTAAGGAGTTAGTGCGAAAGTTGTTGGCGACTGTACCAGAGAGTGTATATGAGTTTATAAGTCTGAAACGTAAGGAGAAAATGCGATGGATGAATGAAAGGTTGACCTGGAACGACATTTTAGAAATAGTAGAAGATTATGAGTTAGATAGGTGTATGAAAGAGAGTAGGAGTGTTAGTGTTAGGACTGAAGTAGCTGAGGTTATACCAGAATTTTAAAGCTATAGGGAGGCAGTTTTGGAAGGGCCGAGGCGAATGGCAGAGCGAGTGATAGATAGGAGTATTAGGGCAAGTAACGTGAGTGTAGTTAGCCCTAAAAGAGATAGGAGTGTGAGTGTTGGAAGAGTAGGGTCAGTTAGTTGTGAGCGAGAGCCGCAGCAGTGTTATAGATGTGGTAAGCCAGGACACAGAAAGAATGAATGTCGGTGGGTGTTAGGAGCATGCTTCGGGTGTGGGCAAACGGGGCATTTAGTAAGCGAGTGTAAGAAACATAGGGATATTAAGTGTTACAGGTGTGGACAGGTAGGGCACATAGCTAGTGGATGTCGGAGTACCCGTATGAACATGGTTTGCGGCAACTGCAGGAAGAACAGGCATTTTGCTAGGATGTGTAAAGAACAGCGTGTGAAGTGTGTTGAATGTGGAATGGAAGGTCACGTGGCGAGTGTGTGTAGGCGAAAGAGGATGAGTCAGGCTGGGAATTCGGGAAACTAAGTGAAAAGGGGATTCAGTTGGGTGGGTCCTCTAGTATGCGACAGTGTGTTTGGGAGAATGTGATGAGTGAGTGGTTGATGGTGAATAAATGTAAGCCGAGTGTCAGTGAGCAAATGGGTCTGGAAGATCAGCAGTTGGTGTTGGTTGAGTATGGAAGAAAGCGGAAGAAGGTAATAAGGAAAGGGAATGAAAGGGAGAAATGTGAGCTGCATGATAGAGGGGTTAGTGTTAGGGTAAAAATGGTAGATAAGGCATGTAATACGGATGACTTTGAGGGGAGGAATAATAAATATAGAGTGTGTGGGTTTGAATTGTCAGGGTTTAGTGAAGTTTCACCAGCGAAGAGAATCAGGTGGTAAGGATGTAGTTGGCAAGTTATGAATGAGTCCCTTCGGGAGTTTGGCAGGAGTGTAAATGAGGTAAGTGATTTGGTGGCCAGAGTTACGAGAGATATTCAGACAAGACTTGGAAGGGGGTGGATGAGATAGTGAATGGGATTTGGGAAGATGGTAGTGAGGGAGATAGTAATGGTAGTCTGACTGGAAGTGGTCTGGGAGAAGTGATGGCGGTGTAACTGAGAGTGTGTATGAGGGCCCTCAAACAAGATCCAGGGGGACCTGCTTGTCCATCTCCGTGGGGGCGTTGCGGAAGGCTTGATTGTTGTTGTGGTCCTTGGTTGTTGTGTTGTTGTTGAGTTGTTGGGTTGTAGTCCTTGGGTGTTGTTTTGTTGTTGTGTTGTTGGGTTGTGGGTTGTGGTTCTTGGTGGTTGTTGTTGGTATCTCTGTGACCTCGGCCAGTGGACAGCACAGGATAGCCTGGAGTATCTGGAGTGGTTGGTAGGTACATGTGTTTTGAGAGTTTTTGTTTTTTGTATTTGTGTTTTTTTGTTTCTGTTTGTAGGTAGGTCAATTGTCCTGCGTGAATTTTGTAGTGTAAAGAGGAAAGTGTGGCTCAGTGTGAATTTGGCAGCTGGAGTGATTAGGTTTATGTGGGCGGGGGGGGGGGGGGGGGTGGGGGGGGGGGGGGGGGGGGGGGGGGGGGGGGGGGGGGGGGGGGGATTTTTCCAGCGTGTTCTTTTTGCTTGTGATTCCGCCACAGTGCTAGTCGTTGAGTCATTACGAAGCCATATGTTCAAGAAGGGATTTGGTAGATCTAAGTAATAATTATGCGTCCGGCATTTCTTTGGAAATTACAGTTTCCTGTAGTATTTGAGTTTCTTATTAAGTAATTTATTTTCCTTTTTTTTTTTTTTTTTTTTTTTTTGAGGGGTTGGGTTCCAGTTCAGCTCCCCAAACTACCCTGTACAGGAAATCAGGATGTCCCATATACAACTTCTAAGGTTAATTACAGTTGACCGACTGAAAATAATGGTAAATTTCTGATAAGTAACCAAAATAATATAAAGTCAATTTCCACAGTAATACCCCTCCCCCATGGGGATTTGTTTGTTTCTTGGAGGAATAATACTATTATTCCTCCAAGGTTTGTTACTATTTAGTTTTACTTTAGAATCAAAGTCTTCGTTGTTTTGTGAATACGAGTTTGGTGAACAATTTTATGACCTCCTGCAGTTGTGAAACTAGGTGGTAGTACCTAGTAATGTGCATATGAAAGAATTGTAAGATTTTTAGTCTGTGGTAGTAATTTGGTTACACAGTAAGCATAGAAGTCTTCGGTAAATTTGTAAATTTATGGTAAATTTCACCTTTTAAAAAATTGCTTAACATTGTTAAAAATACGATTTTTCTGTTTTGACCAGTTTCAATAGCAAATTGATGGTTTTCAAGATAGGCTACTTGACCCCATGTATCATTCCACAGTTAGTATGGGGGACCAAAGTGGTAGTTAGGCCAAATACAAGGGTGTATTTAACTGACCCAGTAGGATGCCAGGGTTCCTCGCCCTCCCCTGTGGATCTCCACCTAACCTAATCTAGGACACTGCAAATTAAAATTAACAAGGTTGTGACCAAATCCACCCTTACAAAAATAGGTAGTACAAAAATTGGTTAATTCAAGCAATACTGACGTCTGGTATTTCTTTGGAAGTTGCAATTTCCTCTAGTATAATGTAACTTAACCTAGAATGCTGAGTCCTTACTTGGTGAGGGATCCTTTCCCCTGCCTGGACCTCCTCAACTAACATAACCAGGTCCTTGGCTAGTGTGATTGTCACTTTAAATATATTTTGTAGCCCTTACTATAATCAGAATCAGAACTTGTAGAAGTATCCTTGCGATATGAGAATACAACGTTTTATTTCTCTCACAGTTTTTCCCCACCAAAAACCCCACTCTCCCACTGCAGTCCCCATTATTTTTGTCCGTAAAGCATTCCAGTAGTATTTTTAAACTATTGATTTGTTAAAGTAATGGAAGTCACAAACATTTAAAACTACTACTTGTTTGTTACAGAAACAAACATAATCTGAGACTTTAATTAGATACAGTTAACTGCACTATGATTATCCAGCCTTGGAGATCTGTCTTTATTGGACTTAGCTATATATATTCCAAACCCATTTATTTTATTAGCTAGAATATGTTACCTTCCAGCTTTGATTTTCCAATGGGGGATTTTGTGGTTCTCTGATTCACTAAGGAGCAGGCCAACCACTCTTGTCTTCCTGATGATAGACCAAGTAGGAGGCTACAGAAATCATTGCATCCCTTGATCAATCATGACGGGGACCATTGCACTCAACTCCAATCAGTTATCCTAGGAGGCCTCTGTTACGGACTCCGTGATCTCAGAGACAATGTTACGGTGTCGAAATATCCTGGAAAGGGTCGACACAATGTTACGGCCTCTGAGGGAGGTCCGCTTCAGGTTCGAAATGAAAAAAAAAAAAAAAATATCAACACCAACAGTTGAAACTGGGGATACAAATATAGAAAGAAACACTAACACAACAAAGGTTTATTTACAAGCTTACTAACAAAGGTAAATGCAGAATGGTATCTCCTATTTACATAAACAGATAGAATCTTACACTGCATGAACTGGGGGAAACAGTGAGGTAATTCGAATACTTGCTAATCAGTTTGGCACTTCGAAGAGGTGGCTTCATAAAAGTAGAGCGGCAATTGCAGTCGTCCTCTTGACTCCGTATTGCAGAAACTAGTCTATTCGTAAGGCAGGAACTCTCCCCTTTTCTTCTCCGAAGTCTGCTCAACGTAGAGACAACTCGGCCATCGACACCGGAAGACGACTAGACCAATATCCAACCAACACTCGAAAAACTGTTCTTTTGATTGATACTTCGTCGGTTCCTTTTTCTAGTCTCTCTCTGATGATCACTGCTGCTGATCTCTCACTGATAATCTGATCTGTGACTCTTACTAACTGGTGATCCCTCTCTTTTACAATCTCTTTCCTCTTACGATCACACCTATATCTCCTCCTCCTTCCACTGCTACTTCCTCCGTCGTATTTATACGGCATCCTGGGGGCGGAGCCTACGGCGAGCTTCAGACTCCCAGGGTTCTAGACATTCTAAGATGAATCTAGACGAGGTATTGCATCAGAAAATCGCGGCATTTCTCACGTAACATTGGCGCGTTTTTGCGCTCCACAACACGCCCGACGATTCTAGAACAGCCGCGAGGAAAAGATGCTCCAACACGGGCGCGAAAACCTCCTTACTGCCGAACTTCTTGAAAAATGCGTTCTCCTTTCCTTTATCTTCCTTTGCTATGAAGCAATTACCATCCACACGCCCCCCTCCCAAAAGAGAAAAAAATTAAATCAATTGGATTTTATTTTTTTTTTTTTCTTCTAAAGAGAAGCAAAAATTAAACAGCGGGGAAATAATTCTGCATAAAGCTTTAATCCAGTCAAACACGCACACTTCCCCACTCACACACTCACTCGTGCGATAACAGAATACGGTTATTAGGCTACTCATTCTGAGAAATCTCTAGAGAGGCTACTAACTATAACATTATCCTTCTCTCTTACTATTTCCGTTTTCTGAACTCTGATTAAAACTTATAAAAACTAAAACTAATCTCACTCAGTAACACTGTTACACGGGCGGAGGCCACAGCACGGGGCGTTGTTTATAATTCTGAAGCAAAATTACGTTTACTGACTCTACTCTTACCCACATTAATTCTATGATATATATTTCCCCTCTTCTCTAAAACTTAAAAAGAACCTTCGAACTTATAAGGTAAAAATGGACTTTCTCTCGAGACTAGTACTAAAACTTTATCTCTTACACACAAACTTCTCTCTTTTGCTATAAGATCAAGCTTTCCTTCAGTTCCCCCTTGACTTCCGTTCGGGTTTTCTTTCGCTAAGTGCCAAGCGCTTCCGTTCTCCTCCGCAAGCTGCCAAACATCTCTTAGATTGTTTTTACAATACTCAAGATTAGTTATGCAATTATCTCTACCCTTACTTCTAGGCAAAGTTCCGACCATATGGATAAATACATCCTCAAAAGATTCGCCTACTGAAGGAATATTACACAACTGAACTCTAGGAATTACTTGAATCGGTTTCCCGGCAATTTGATATTCAGGACAGCTTAAAGCATACCTCATAAAACATACATCATTTTTCATCTCAGGCCAAAAGTACGTCCTACTAATAGACCTGGAAAGTTTCATTTGCTCCTAAATGTCCTTGCTCATCACGTGCTAACTTCAAAACTAGTTCACGAAGCTTCCTAGGAACTACTAATTGTTCTGTGACTTCCTCTTTACTACCTGACTCCGGCCGAACATGACGACACAAAACTTCATCCTTTAAACAAAAAGTTTCCTTAAACACATAATCGAGATAATCATCCAGCTCAAACTCATAAATTCGGGTTAGTGTCTCATCCTCTTTCTGCAACTTGACTAGCTCATCCTTATCCAAAACGTTAGAGCCTAATTCATCACCGTAACTAGTACTAGATACTGGCACATTTACTACGTTACTCTCGACAGCTATGCCTTCCCCTTGGCTCTCACTGTCAACGATAGAGTTAGGTTTCTCAGCCACACTCATGCCAAGATCAACCTCGCTACCTCTATCACACTCGTTCGAATCCACGAACTCACTCACGTTCGAATCCACGAACTTACACTCGTTCGAATCCACGAACTTATTATCACCGTAGTCTACGACTGTATCTAAACCCGACCTAGTTACTACCATTTCAGGCACTGGAATATTCCTCACAACAGGATTCACATTCTTGGATAAAGCTAAGTCGTTACCGACAATAATGTCAACGCCTTCGACGGGCAAACTGTCCACAACTGCAAGTTTTACTTCTCCTGACACTACCTGACTTTCTAAATTCAACTTCAACAAAGGACAAAGAACACAAGTGTTAGGAAATCCACCTAACATAACTTTCCCTTCCATATTGATTTCTGCCCTGTTCGGCACACACACTCTTTGAATCAGTGAGACAGCAGCCCCTGTGTCTCGAAGCAAGACCACTTCTCTCGAATCTCTTCCTCCAAGAGAGGAAAACTACGCCTTCCAACAGAAATTCACCAAAAACTTTCCTAGTTTCTCTCATTACATCATCCCTATTTGACAAAAGGTTAACTAGTGATACTGGTTTCTTACCGTCCTTCCTTTCTACTGCACAATTCCTCGCTAAATGCCCTTTCCCATTACATCGGAAACAAGTTAATTCTGAGCCACTAGATGCCACCTTACTCTTACAAACCTTAGACGTATGACCAGGTTTTCCGCATGTATAAACAGGAATAGTTACTTTACTCGCATTGCTATTACTAGGACTGAAACCTTTACTGCTTTGCACTCTGCCAGACGAAGGATCATTTCGTTTCTTACTAACACTCAAATTATGAGTTAGACTATATTCATCAGCTAGCCTAGTTGCTCCTGCAAAAGATACTTCTTGCCTATCCTCTATATAAAGTTTAATCTCAAGGGATACGTTATCTTTGAAGTTTTCTAACAACACTAAGTTCTTCAAACCGTCAAAATCCTCAACCTTAGCAGAAGTTAACCAATCAAAAAACAGCCTATCTAACTTCTTACCGTATTCTACATACGTAATATTTTCATCCTTTCTCAAATTTCTAAATTTCTTACGGTATGCCTCTGGTACTAACCTATATGCGCTGAGAACAGTTCTTTCACGATATCGTAATTATTCCACATTCCTCCTTAGACATGCAACTATACACAGTAAGTGCCCTACCACTCAAAACTGACTGCAAATACAAAGTCCATGTTTCTTTGTAGAACCTACTCGTTCCATTAACTTCTCAAAACACATGAAATATGTCGTAACATCTTCCTCATCAAACTTTGGTACTAATTTTAACACTGCACTCATACCTAACGTATCAGCCTTTGTTTCCGTTCTCGCTGACCGACTGTTACGAGTACTTTCCCTTAACCGAGCAATTTCCAACTCATGCATACGCTCTCTCTCTCTCTCTTCCTGCTCATGCATACGCTCTTTCTCTCTCTCTTCCTGTTGCATTACCAACATTTCTCTCTCTTGCTGCATTTTCATTGCTTCTCTCTCAGCCGCTCTTTCATCTCTCTCATACTTTTCTCTTTCTTTCCTTTCCACATACTCACGGAGATCGTTCCCCTCCAGACCTAGTAGCTTATCCGACTCAATAAACTCTTTCACCGTCTCACTCATTCTGTTTCTTTCTATATCCTCCCTGTTTCAAACTGTTAAAGTGTTGATAGCCTAGGCAAGGTCGCCACAAATGTTACGGACTCCGTGATCTCAGAGACAATGTTACGGTGTCGAAATATCCTCCGAAAGGGTCGACACAATGTTACGGCCTGAGGGAGGTCCGCTTCAGGTTCAATATATATAAAAAAAAAAAAAAAAAAAAAAAATCAACACCAACAGTTGAAACTGGGGATACGAATATAGAAAGAAACACTAACACAACAAAGGTTTATTTACAAGCTTACTAACAAAGGTAAATGCAGAATGGTATCTCCTATTTACATAAACAGATAGAATCTTACACTGCATGAACTGGGGGAAACAGTGAGGTAATTCGAATACTTGCTAATCAGTTTGGCACTTCGAAGAGGTGGCTTCATAAAAGTAGAGCGGCAATTACAGTCGTCCTCTTGACTCCGTATTGCAGAAACTAGTCTATTCGTGAGGCAGGAACTCTCCCCTTTTCTTCTCCGAAGTCTGCTCAACGTAGAGACAACTCGGCCGTCGACACCGGAAGACGACTAGACCAATATCCAACCAACACTCTAACAACTCTTCTTTTGATTGATACTTCGTCGGTTCCTTTTTCTAGTCTCGTCTCTGACGATCACTGCTGCTGATCTCTCACTGATAATCTGATCTGTGACTCTTACTAAGTGGTGATCCCTCTCTTTTACGATCTCTTCCTCTTACGATCACACCTATATCTCCTCCTCCTTCCGCTGCTACTTCCTCCGTCGTATTTATACGGCATCCTGGGGGAGGAGCCTACAGCGAGCGTCAGACTCCCGAGGGTTCTAGACATTCTAAGATGAATCTAGACGAGGTATTGCATCAGAAAATCGCGGCATTTCTCACGTAACATTGGCGCGTTTTTGCGCTCCACAACACGCCCGACGATTCTAGAACAGCCGCGAGGAAAAGACGCCTCCAACACGGGCGCGAAAACCTCCTTACTGCTGAACTTCTCGAAAATGCGTTCTCCTTTCCTTTATCTTCCTTTGCTATGAAGCAATTACCATCACAGCCTCCCACCTAAGGACCTTAGGAAGTCTTAAAAGGCAGTGTCTTGTATTTCTGTTGGAACAGTCCTCAACTTCAACTTTTGTTACATTGCTCCAGTTTTCACCTCTCGTGGAAAAAAAAAAGCTTCAAGTCCTACAAGTCTGAAAATGAGTATTGATCTCAATAAATTATTGAATAATACAATAATAGTAATCCTTTTGTTACTCTGGACAGAAGAGGATTTGTAGAGGCATGGCAACATATTTAAGTCATTGCTTCCATATGCCAGAAGGATAAAACAGCAAATTGAGTACAGGCAGTCCCTGGTTATTGGCAGGGGTGCCGATAAGCGAAAACCGCCATTAACCGAAACTCAGCAATTCATGGCGCCATAATGGCGCCCATGGCACTGATAACTGGTTATCAGTGCCATAAGCACCATTATGGCGCCTCAAGAAAAGACCTCCTCTTGTCAAATCTCCCATTATCTTTATGTCTTACTCTGAAGGCTCTGAGAGATTATTGGCCCTTTCACAGGAAGTAGACTCCCTCCTTAAAAGAGCTGTGGAAAAAGTAGTGTCACGAGTCAGAAGGGTTCTGCAACTGGCTCTTCATAGATCTCAAGTCATCAGGGGGATGTAGGCCCATCCTCAGTGTCATTCCTCCAAATCTCTTTGTTTGAAGACAAGGTTCCATATGGAAACTAGTAAGTCCATCATGTCTTCTATTCATTGGGGCACCTGAATGATCTTAGACATGCAGGATATGTATACTTCCATGTCCCCATACATCTGGACTCCGGGAAGTAGCTCTGTTTCATCTTTCATAACAGAGTTTTTCAGTTTTGTGCCTTATGTTTCAGCCTCATGACAACCACTCAGGTTTTCACCTGAGTTCTCGTTCCTCTTGACAAGTGGTTCCACCTTCTCAGGATCAACATCCCATAGTTGGACAACTGTCTTTTCCATTCCCAGTCGAAGGAAAGGTGCATGGAGGAATTAAAGACAACTATTCACCTGACTCGAGAGTTGGGCATTCTGATCAACAAGCAGAAGTCATAAGTGTCTCGGACACAGGAGATTCTTTATTTGAGCATGGTACTGAATTTTCAGACTTCTCAGATTGTCCATCCACCAAGAAGATCGACTCTTGCCTCCACACAGTTCGCCAGTTTTTCTTTCCTGGTCTGCTCAGCCAACCAGTGGATGAGTCTCCTGGACACCTTGGCCCCCATCGAGCAGTTCGTGACATTGGTCAGATTGCACATGAGAACTCTGCGTTATTTCCTCAAGGACAAAAGGGACCGGTAAACCCAACTGGACTCGTACGTTTTTCCCATCACACAGATCATGGCAGACCTGTGATGGTGGCTGTGTGAAGGAAGACTCCTTCAGAGAAGATCTCTTCCTCTAAACCCCGACTTAGACTTGTATGCAGACGTGATGAACCTAGGTTTGGGAGCCCTTTTAGGATACCAAGAAGTGTCTGGGATGTGGTCCACAGATCAGAGACACCTCCTAATAAATATCAATGAGATGAAGGCCTTTCATCTGGGCCTCTAGTTATTCTCTCCCTAGATCTTCGGAAAGATGGTGATTGTTCATTCCAACAACACTGCTCCAACTTAATCTGCAAGCAGGGGGACACTCACTCATTCTCCCTCTACAAAGCCTCCAGAGAATTCCTACTCTGGGCAGAACAGAATTGGATCACCTTTGTCGTCCCTCTTAACGAGAGAATGCCTTGATGAAGTCACTAGGCTTCCGCACGGCATATCATTCCCGTGCTGAAGCCTGGTGACAGGCGAGAGGGCTCTCGAACTGGGGAATTTTTTCCTCAGTTTGACTCTAAATTTCTCTCATCCTATTTCTATTACTTATAATTGTTTCATTCTCCTTCATATTTATCAACTGTCTCCAACCTTGCTGTCAAAACTCTCTTACCCATTTCACTGTCCAGATTTTTTTTAGGGGACATCGTATCCGGGATTGGAGTTTTTTTCAAAATCAATTGTGGGAGCTGTGGTGGTCATGCCAACTACCCGATAATGTTTGGGCACTTAGAAGTGTCGGTATTTCCATACTGGCATGCGGGACTATTCTTGAACAAAAACTTGGCCTTCAGATTCCAGGGGTTGGCCGGTTTCATAGAGATAGGATTCTCGGCATTCTGTCCGGTTTGCCTGCCACTATGATTAAAGTGTGGTAGGGTAGGGAGTGGACATTTGGGAAGCAGCTCTCACAGGTGTCATTGGTGGAGGAATTAATTTCATGAAAGGATAATGGGTTCTCTTTTGGGATGTCAGACAGTCTAATTTTTTTTCTTTCCCTCAAATTTATTTAATGAGTGAAGTTAATGCTTCTTGTACCCCTGGATCGAATGGCGAACCCCAGACACAGTTGACGACCTCCGCTAATTTAATTAGGGAAAATTCTGTTGATGACCTCGGAACTAGGAAGGACCATTCTACTGATATTCCAAAATTGAGTAATTTGGGTAACACAAGGAAACTTCGAATCCTTCATGTTACCCAAATTCCAATAGAGACAAATTATGATAATATATATAAAGAATTTGAGTGTTATGGATGTATAAAAGAAATAAGAATTAAACTTGAAGATACAAAATGGGATTCATGGATAACTTACAGTAGTCATGATGAAGCATGTAATGCAATATGTAATATTAATAATATCAAAATTAATAACTTGAATATAATGGCTGCTCTTTGTGATAAGGTACCAAAGGATTTGGATGTTTATAGACCTGCGGACTGGTTTGAAAAAGATGCTGATTTAGTTATGCCTTCCCAGAGGAAGCCAAAACCACCAAGTGGCTTGTAACTGAATCTAAGGGGGTTACAGGGAACTATTTCAAAATATGCAAATGAATTCAGAAAAAAGTAGGAACTATTGCACTGGGAGATATATCTCGTTTTGGGGAGAATAGTTACCTTATCTATGCCAAATCATGCACACAATCCGTAATACTATCCAACCTTAAAACAAGTGATGATGATATAAAGTTAGATGTCAAACCCCACCTAAATTTTAGCTATGGAAGGGGAGTAGTTTTTAACAAAGATCCATATGAATTACAGAGGAGATACTGGCCATGTGTCCACTAAATGTATGGAAAATACACAAAGTCCCAGGTACATCAGTGATTATCCTTACTTTCCAGGATGCTGATGTACCTTCCCATATTATTATTGAAAATGAAATTATTAAAGTTCGACCATTCAAGCAGAAGCCACTGCAATGTTTTTATTGTTTTAAATTTGGACCCACCGTCAAAAGTTTGCAAAAATGAAAAAAATGTGTGTTATTTGCTCCAAGTCTTACCAAGGAGAATGTGCACTTGAGGCCAGGTGTTTAAATTGCAACTCAAATCATAAATCCACTGACAGGAGCTGCGAGCTGTATAAGTTGGAAGAAGCTGCCCTTAACAAATCCAATTTAGAACATATAAGTGTGGGATATGCCAAAAGACTATTAAATAAATCAAATAGATATGCAAAGGCATTAAAATCAAACCCACTTAGTACTGCCAATAGTTCTAAAAAAAGAAATATACCATCTAATGATAAAATGCTGCATGATAAGGTAAGCATATTGCCTTCTGAGGTTTTGCCACAGTGTATTAACAGTGGGGCATTGCTCATCTCCGTACAACCTTTGTCCCCCATTACAGTAAGTAGTTTTAATCTCTCTCAGGCCATGCCCTTGCCTGATTTGATGGAGGTTCCACTTAAAACCAACTTACCTGGTGCACCTGTAGTGGGGAAGGTGCAAAAACCTAGAAGCCCACCACCTATTAATCGAAAAAGAGAGAGACCTCCATCTCTCTCACTCCCTTCCGTAAGAGACATTAAAGCTATGACGTCAAATAAATTTGATGTTTTATCTGTTGATGTTTCTGATCAACTGGAAGATAACTTGAATAAATCAGATATTCAAGTTGAGGTCCACCATCCGCCTCAACTAATAGATCAAAAGGACACAAAGAAAAGGACAAACTTAAAACCATCTCTAAAGAAACTTACAGGAAATAATGTTAGATTAAAAATTGCCAATGGGAAGACCTCATCCAAGATGCCTTCCAGAAATGATCCATAGTTTTCTCCTCCATTTTGCAATGGAATCGTCAGGGTTTAAGGGCCAAATATGAAGAACTTAAGCTCCTAATTCATGAGCATTCCCCCATAATTGTATGTCTACGGGAGAGCAAGCTTGATGCTAATACTCCTTGTCCTCAAGAGTATGTTAGCTATAGAACACCATGTAATCAACAAGCAGGGAGCCATGGCAGAAGTCTCATGTACGTTCGTCGAGATGTTCCCCAAATATCTTTGTCTATTCGTACACCTCTGCAGGCAGTGGTTGTACAGATTGATATAGGGAGAAAATATACAATATGCTCTTTGTACCTACCTCCAAATGATAATATTTTGTATGATAATTTAGTAGAGGTGGTTCAGCAACTCCCCCAACCTTTTCTCTTACTGGGAGATTTGAATGGTAGACATCCTTTATGGGGCGATGTTTTAGCAAACACAAGGGGCAATATTATATCATCAATTGCGGAAAATGAGGATTTTGGACTCCTTAATACAGGAGAGCCCACACACTTTCATGTCCAGACAGGTACCTTGTCGTGTATTGACCTGTCAATCGCAAGCTCTAATTGCCTTTTCGATTTTGATTGGAGGACATTATAGATGATTGGCATACTAGTGATCATGCACCAATCATTATAAACACCAACAATGGTCCACCTTTACAGAGATTGCCACGATGGAATCTTGACAAGGCAGACTGGTATAGATCTGAGCTAAGCAAAATTGAAGGGAATGCAGAACAGTGAGCTAAGCAAAATTGAAGGGAATGCAGAAAAGTGAGCTAAGCAAAATTGAAGGGAATGCAGAACAGTTCGAAAATATTGATGATGCCATAGACATACTAAATGGAGCCCTTCATACAGTAGGAGTCAAATCAATTCCCAAAACAACTGGGTTATTCAAACGACGACCAGTCCCCTGGTGGTCTTCAGAACTAATTGCCCTGCACAAAGCCACAGGGTCTTTAATGAACTCAATTACGCAGACGCCGTATTGAGGAGAATTCAATTATATACAAGAAATGTAGAGCACAGTTCCGTCGTGCCATGAAAGAAGCTAGGCGCCAGTCTTGGGTATCTTTTGTTTCCTCCATTAACAGTAGAACACCACCATCTTCTGTGTGGAGGAAAGTAAAAAAGATAGCAGGCAAATTCACCCCCAACCCACCACCAGTGTTGAAGGTGAATGATCAGTATGTGACTGGAGCAACTGAGGTTAGCAATGCCCTGACTGATCATTGCTCAAATGTATCATGCAAGTGTAAAGCAGCTCCCGGTCACCAGTTTAGGAGCATTGAAGAAAAGAAAATTTTAAATTTTGCAACAGGAAGGGAAGAGTCATACAACTCTCCTTTTACTGAAAGAGAATTTGATTCCGCACTTGCTACGTGTAATGATACAGCCCCTGGACCTGATGGAATTCCATATGCAATGATTAAATATGTACCTGTTAATACCAAGTTATTTATTTTAAGCATTATTAACAGAATATGGCATGATCATAGTTATCCAAGTGTTTGGGAACTAGCCATTATTTTAGCCTTTTTAAAACCCGGTAAGGATAAGTTTTTAGCTGCAAACTAAAATCAATTGCATTGACATCTTGTTTATGTAGGATCATGGAGAAGATGGTCAATGTAAGACTGATATGGTACCTGGAAAAGAAGGGGTTTTTATCACCTATCCAGTGTGGATTTAAAAAATGCATTCAACGACTGGAATCCTCTATTTGTGAAGCCTTTGCTTCCAAACAGCACCATGTAACAGTCTTTTTTGACCTCGAAAAGGCATATGATACTGCATGGAGATATGGTATACTTAAAACCATTCATAAATTGAGATTACGAGGAGAGCTACCATTGTTCATTCAATCATTTGTTTCACACAGATTTTTTCAAGTGAGAGTGGGGGAAACTCTATCAGAGAGGAAATGTCAGGAAGAAGGAGTTCCCCAGGGTAGTGTGCTAAGTGTAACCCTATTTGCACTAGCCATAAATGGAATATCCTCTGTTATTCCCCAAGATATTCTCTCAACATTATTTGTAGATGATCTCTCCATATCATTCGCTGGATCTAGAATGTCGATGGTTGAGAGAAAACTACAACTCTCAATTGACAAAATTATTCAGTGGGCTGATATGAATGGATTTAAGTTTTCGACAACCAAAACTGTTGTTGTCCATTTCTGTCGTATTCGGGGAGTACATCCAGACCCGGATATATACACCAAAGGCCAACGGATCCCACGTGTAAGTGAAGCTAGAATTTTAGATTTGATATTTGATTGCAGGTTGACATGGGTTCCTCACTTAAAGGCGTTAAAAGTTAAATGTCTTGAGGCTCTTAATCTTTTCAAAGTATTGTCCCATACATCATGGGGGCCAGACCGCAAAACTATTTTAAAATTATACAAGGCCTTAATTTTCTCAAAATTTGTTATGGGTGTGAAATATACTCCTCAGCCACCCCAAGCCGATTAAAGGTATTAGATTCTATACACCATGCTGGTATTGGATTGTCTACAGGAGCGTTTAGAACTTCGCCTATCCCAAGTCTCCTTGTTGACGCTTGGGAATTAACCTTAGACCTTTACCGAAAGTCTTCTATTGTTCGGTATTGGTTTAGGTTGCAAAGACTTCCTAATTCTTTAGCCTGTCAGACTGTAAACTTTGTAAGGCATCGTAGATATTTTGAGTTACACCCAAAATCTCCTCAACCTTATAGTTTTCGGGTAAAACAATTAATAAAGTCTTGATATAGCAAGAAATAGAGTTCTTCCATTTAGGATATCACCAACCCCTCCATGGAAATTACCAGATATCTTTTTGTAAATATTTTATTGGTATAATAAAAGAACATGACTGAATTAGAAGCCAGGTCTCTCTTTCATGAACATGTCGAAGAACATAGGGAATCGACTTTTAAATATACAGATGGTTCCAAATCTGATGCTGGTGTTGGATTTGGAGTATATAGTAGTTCTTTTAATTGTAGAAGTGCACTTCCTCTAGTATCTTCCATATTTACTGCAGAACTATATGGCATATTAACCGCTATTGAGAAAATAGCATTAAAAGAGGAGGGCAATTTTACCATTTTTAGTGATGCAAGAAGTGTCCTTCAAGCTTTAGAAGTTTTTAATTCTAGTAACCCTTTGGTTTTAAAGATTTTAGAGTGGCTTTTCATTATTGGTCTGAAAGGTATAACAGTTCGATTTTGTTGGGTTCTGGCACACGTAGGTGTGTCTGGAAATGAAGAGGCAGATTCACTGACAAAGAATGCTGCAGCTGAGTTGCTACCAAGAAGGTATGCCATGCCCTGTAATGATTTTTTACCTACAGTTAAGAATTTTATTTATAATAATTGGCAACAGCATTTGGATAGCTTAGTTGATAATAAGATGAAAGAAATAACGAATGTTATATCCCCTTGGAAGTATAACGTGATGCCTCGAAAGTGGGAGACTACTTTTTCGTCTCCGAATCGGTCACACTCGGATGACACGAGTTCCTGGTAGCTGGCCAACACCAACCATATTGCGACGACTGTTTGACACCCTTGACAGTGAGGTATTTGTTGACTAAATGCCCCACTTATAGCACGGAAAGAAGTAGATATCTGTTTGAGGCTCGAAGTGAGGATGGCAGGTTCATCCTTGCCAAGATTCTTGGACATGATGTGTCGTACAATGCTAGCGGCATTTTTAGATTTATTTCAGAATCAGGTCTTCTGAAAGCTATTTAACTTTTATAATGACATATTTGCTTTTATGATTTTAATTGAATATTCTTTTATTCTTTATTCATAATAAACGATATCGGCGTCAATGACCTTCGATGTCAGGATGCCAGAAAACTTTTAATCAATCAATCAATGACCTTTGTCATCCCCTACATTCAAGGGAAGCTAAACGTCTTGGCGGATGAATTCAGTTGCTGCAACCAGGTTCTTCCCACAGAATCGACCCTGGATTCTGGTCTGCAGCAATCTATGGAAACTTTGGGGCACCCCATTGATCGACCTGTTTGTGACGTCCAGGAATCGTCATCTTCCCCTCTTCTGCTTTCCAGGCCTGGACCCTCTGGCATGGGCAGTGGATGCCATTCTCCAGGACTGGTCGGGACTAAACATCTACTCATTTCCTCCGTTTGGCATGGTCAGAGGTGTTAAGTTCTCTCGTCAAGACGTCTTGCTGACTCTTAGTGACTCCTTTCTGACCAATGAAGGAATGGTTCCCAGATCCACTACGTCTTCTGGTGGGCTTTCCAATACTGTTCCCTCAAAAACAGTCTCTTTTATATATGTAACTTACCAAGTAATTACATTGCTATAGTTCCTGACTTTTCACGGTTTAAAATTGTACTGGCACCCAATTATTTGGAGTAGGTAACTGCTCCTTACCACTTTCGGGAAAGCATAAGTACAAACTGGCTAAAGAGCCCAATACGTTCCTGCCACTCATCGAGTCATTTGAGTGGCTTTTATTTTGGTTAATCAGTTGGATTCTCACCATCTTTGGTGACATACTCTTTTGGATTTCCCAATCTTGACTCATTAGGTCAGACTCTAATGCTAATAGTATTAAGTATTGCAGCAAAGGCTGCAAGACCCATCTGACTTCTAAGTATGACAACCACGCTATGTGTACTTCTTGTAGAGGACAAACTTGTTCTCCTGATCTTATTTGCAAAGAATGTAGGGACTGGGATCAGGAGAAGTGGAAGGCTTTACTTTCTGATTTTAGCAAGATTGAAAAGACAGAGAGGGAGAAAGGTGGCTACCAAGGCCAAGGTTAGATTATCCCATTCTCCCGATGTACCTGTTCCTTCGACTCTTGTGACTGTCTTTTCTTCTATCCAAAGTCCTCCTACTCTACCTTCTACTTCATTACCTGGCTCCCATACTTCTAAATTGGCCTTGCCATGGCCAATTTAGAAATTAATGTAGATGAGAAGTTTGGTTTCCTAGCCGATACTCACCTTGGTGTGTCTATTAGATAATTATGGATCAATTAAATGTTAGTGTTATTGGTGCAATTGGTGTTATTGCAAGTGCTGTGTCAATGGAGGGGGTGACTGTTTGTCCTTGCCAGACTCTCCTTCTCCAGGGAGGAGGCAAACTGAATGTCCAAGGGAGGTCGATGGGGTTTCCCCAAGAGTATTTGCACCCTCAGCCGAGCCTGTGCAGTCCCGTGACTCGGTGGACAGCCCTTGGAAAGGCGTCTAAGTGAAAACACATGATATCATCCAGTGGCTCTGATTCTGATTCATTTGGAAGATGAGGTAGGTGTGTGTCTGTGTTTTCAATATCACTGAAAAGGCCCACCGCCCCGAGCACATTACCCTGAAACACTCTTTTATTAAGGGCTCAAAGTGCCCAGTGATGGTCGAATGCTCAGTAAGTGATTGTACAGTGTTTGTGTATAAGTGATCTGCAGGCATTAGGCAGTCTTGTGGCACTAGGCATCCAGCTGCCAGTAAACTTTTGGTAGGTGAGCCGACAGTGGAATGATCAGTGTCATTTGCGCGTGCTTTTAGTGTAGATGACAAATGGTAGGCATGTAGAGCTGGGCGCTCAATGTTGGTTGAGCAGACATTCAGTGCTGTGTGTATGTTAGGCCCAGTGTGTATGGAGATGGTATAACACATAGTACAAGTCAAGTGCTCCAGGCATGTGTTGTCACCAAAGCGTTCTCTTCCTAATCCTGAGGTTAGCATTAAACCCTCAGCTGAGAAGCATTCAGAGATTTTTAAGCCATTAGCAGAATGTTCTCTCATGTTGGAAGGACCATCTTTTGCGCCAAATTCTCCTGCTTCTGCTCAGCCTGCTTAGTCTCATCCTTTGACTTCTTCGGTACCACTGCCTACATTTATGCGTCATGCGGCTCATCATATGCGGCCCTCACAGTCAGGTGCCCTGAGTGTGCACATTCATATGGTGCAGGACTCTGCCAGACGCAATCTAAATCCATCAATGGCTGGATAGGATTTTGGACTTGTTGAAGAAACCTTCTGCAGTACAGGAGCAACTGGATCTAGTACCATCTGCAATATCTTCTTTGGAAGAAGTTTCAGAGGAGGAACAACTAACATCGGCATATGCATTGTTACTGAAATAATTTTTTAATCTGCTAGTCAACGTTTTTTATTCATGGTCTTGCCAAGCAATTATACAGCTTTAGGATCCCTACCGCAGCAGACAAAAATTCAAACTTTCGTGGTAGCACTGCCATTGCTAGTGCAGGTAACCAGTTTTGGTAAACAGGTGTGATGATGTCACACCCTTCAATTCGAATTCTGTCAGCTCCCGGTTAACACATGTAGCTCTGCGGATCTTCTTCGTCATCTCTTGGATGGCTGTATGGATATTGATATGTACAATTTCATTGTGGTGGTTTTTTTTTCTCAAATTAGCTTAGCTTTTTTTTTTTGCTGCCTTTGTTTGCTTGAATATGTCTGATTCAAGAGCATCTGGAGTCAGGTTTTGTGCACATGGCTGCAAAGTAGGTTAGTAAAAGAAGTACAGGCAGTCCCGGGGAACTGTAGGGGTTCCGATCTCGGCAGGGTGCTGATAAGCGAAAACCGCCATTAACCAAAACTGCAATGTATGGCGCCAAGTTTCAGTTAATAGCACCGATAACTGAAATTGCAATTTATGGCGCCAAGTTTCGGTTAATAGCGCCGATAACTGAAACTGCAATTTATGGCGCCAAGTTTCGGTTAATGGCACCAATAACCGAAACTGCAATTTATGGCGGCAAGTTTCGGTTAATGGCGCCGATAACCGAAACTGCAATTTATGGCTCCAAGTTTCGGTTAATGGCGCCGATAACCAGTTAATGGCACTTCTGTTAGGCATGTTATGGTGGCATAACTCTATTACCTGTACCTTATGGCACCGATAACTGAAACTTGACCCTTTATGGCGCTATAAATAAGCACCATAAAATCGAATCGGATTACCATTAACAGAGTCCGCCGATAACTGAGGACTGCCTATATATATGAATCTCACTCTAGATGTACTAAATGCAGGGGTCAGGGGAGCTCGAGGGAATTAAGGTGTTCTTGTATGTCACGATTGGGATGAGGAGCAATGGAAACTGCATTTGCCATAGTAAGAAATTGATTCAAGATAGGAGGAAGGCAGTTCTTAGAGCTGATAATGAGGTTAATGTAGCTCCTTCGCCTTCTCCTGTGTTGGTGGAGACCTCTACTCCTGCTTCCTCTCCAATTCCTAAGAATTCTCCTTCTCAGTCCTCCGACCCCTTCACTTCCTACTCCTTTGCCAGCTTCCCATGTTGCATTTTCTGATAGCATTGCTGGCCTCCAATCAAGGTTCAAGAGGAAGTTGGAGTTCTTGGTTAGTACTGTAATGGAATTAGGTTCTTCTGTGAAAGCTTTCATGGAAAAAAGTGAAGTGGAAGTGCCCAGTGCTAGTGCAGTGCAATCTGAGGAGGTGGCTGTCCATCTCTCCAGCTCTCCTAGATAAAGGTCATTGTCCTGCTCCCCTGCCTCAGGGAGAAGACAAACTGGAGGCCCAAGGGAGACTGGCAGGGTTTGCCCATGGGCAGTCGCTTCCTCCGTCGAGCCTGAGGCGTTGAATCAGGTTTTGACTGAGCGCTGTTGAATAGGTGTCTCTTTCAGTGCGGGTTTATCATTGGACTCCAGTGGCTCGCATCTGCCTGGTTCACATTTTAAGAGGTTTTCTTCTCCTACAATTGCAGATGAGTCCCTATCCCTGTCAAGAGATCTTGGGTTACACCTAGTCCTTGCCTGTCTTGTAGTTGTGCTATTTCGACTCTCGACTATCAACCTTTGACGTGACTCAGCGGACTCAACTGAGGACCAATAGGTGTTGGTGCTGACAAAATGTCTTGTCAGCTCTTCAGTCTTCTCGACTGTTTTCAATTGAAAGATCGAAACCTGCTTCCATGTCTCAACGGAAGTCTTCGTTACCTGTTCACTCGGATCAATCTCAACAGGAAGGTCCTGCTTTGGCTGCATTTAGACGGCATTTTGAAGAATTGATGTCCTTCTTTAAGGGTAAGATGTCTCTGTTGAAGAAAGAAGAACCTACCCTGTCTTCTGTATCCTCGGTGGGTGAAGAACAAGAGCAGGAATTGGAGCAGGACTCAAACTCAAGCTTTGATAACATACGCTTCTTTGATGAGGTTTCTTTTAGCATATTTTCTTGACTGTTTCACACCAGCCACTCCTTGTTTCACACCGGCCACTCCTAGTTCACCTCCTTCAATCTTCCTCATGAAGAAAAGAAGCAGTCTGAAGATCTCCTCTCTAAGTTAGTCCTCTCCTCTGCAGCTAGGAAAGCTCTTCACTATGTGGATAAGTGACCGTCTGTTAAGACGGTATAAGGCAAAATGTCTTTCGCCTTTCCTCCTTCCTTGCTCATTAAGAAACTTTTCCATTTCTACGTAATCGGGGAAGCCCCTTCATGGGAGTTTCTGCCTCTTCCCAGGTGGACTTCTCTGGCCTTGTGGATGTGAATAGGAGAGGGGCATTTTCAGCTTTAAAGACGTTCTTTTTGTCGGAAATCAACCATCTGGTTTGCAACCTCTTTAAGGTCTTGGAGATTTTCAGTTTTATGGATTAGTCGATCGGAGTGTTAGCGAGGAAGTTGGAAGACTGTTATTCTGTCTTAGGATCTTTGAGAGTATTGGCTGGGAGTTCTCTCTTGCTCTGATAAGGCGATCAGAGATGGCACAGATAAGATAGCTTCCTTGTTCACCATGGGAGTTTTACTTTTGAAAATGCACGAGCTTTGGTGCTCATTTACCACAAAAGAGGTGACGACAACCCAGAAGTCAGCAACTGCATTACTGTATTTGTCAATTCCTTGTTAAGTCAGGGGCTAGATCCACGACTTCAAGGATCATTACACTTTGTAGAGACGACGCAGGCTTACTGCCATTCTCTCAACTAATTAGATAAGCCAAGCGCCAACCAGAGGCAGTACTTACCTGCAGCGGCTCGCTCACAAGGTAAGGTATGACAAGCATGTCTTATGTATCACACTTTAACCCTTTTGACGATTAATATTTTGAGAAGGGGTTAAGGGGTTATCTCCACTATCCTCCTCCTTTGAATATAGAATCAACTGAATAATTGCTTGGTAAGATCCTGAATAAAAATATTTTGATAATAAAATAGGGTTGTATTCATACTTAACAACAAGCAATTATTTGATTTTTGAGCCCTCCCTCCTCCCCACAGGTGGAGTTTGTGGCTGAAATCCGAATTGAAGGGTGTGACGTCGTCTTAGCAGTTTACTGGCAGTGCCACCACTAAAGTTTGCATTTTGTTCTGCTGCAGTAGGGATCCTATAGCTGAATAATTGCTTGGTAAGTATGAATAAAACCTTATTTTATTATAAAAATACCATTTTTCTCACTTACAGCTCCCTCATAACCTGGCTCTGCTTTTATAATGAGACAATTCTCGTGTATCTCCAGACTACCATACATGGTTCTCTCCTGCTGATCGAAGAAGGCTCTTTCTGAGAGAGATGTCTGTAAGTCACATTTTGCGCTCCTCCCTCCCATCTGACTCCAGGCCTCAATGACCCTTCAAGATCAGCCTTCAATTCTGCCAAGATCTCTCTCTCTCATCATCTGAATTAGACCGTTTGGTCAAGGATCTGTTTAAAGACTTTGAGATTTTCAGTTTTCTTGACTGGATGGTGGGAGCACTGACAAAAAAGATTGAGGAATGTCCTTCTCCAGGACTGGTCCAACCAGCATGTTTATGCCTTTCTTCCCTTCAGCAAGGTGAGAGAAGTAATCAACAAGTTTTGGTCCAGCAACAACTGCTCTGTGACACTGAGAACCCCGTTATAGCCACAGAGGGAATGGTTCTCGGACCTCTGGTTGTTGGTGGACTTCTCATGACTTCTACCTGTGTTGAAATCATCTCAGACAACCCCATTTCATCAGGGTTTGTCCACTCTCACTTTGACAGGCTTCAAACTATCAGGAAGCTTGTCAGAGCGAAAGGATTTTCAAGGGCAGGCAGCAATTCTCCTCAAAAGTATATCAAGCAGTGATATACTTTTCATATACTCAAAAGTATATCAACCCAGGTTTCCGTGGCTGGTACCAAACAAATAGCATACTTTTTGCTATTTTTTAAGTCTTCTCTGGTATTAGCAACTTTGACCATTTAAAAGTTACAAAGCCATGCTTAATTCAGTTTTCAAGCATAGAGGCCTGGACCTTTCTATGAGTGTATATTAACGATTTGATTAGATCCTTCAACACTGAACCAAGATCATTCTTCCTATATATGTCCTGGAATTTAGATGTCATTCTTAGATGGCTTTCAGGTCCTCAATTTGAACCACTTCAAGCCTCTTCCCTGAGGGATTTAACGAGGAAATCCCTCTTCTTAGTTGCTTTAGGTGCAGCTAAAATAATTAGTGAATTTCAGGCTTTGAACAAACAAGTCAACCTTTCACAAGAAGCTGCAATCTGTAGGATCATGCTTGGGTTCTTAGCAAAAAATGAATCTCCTTCCAATCCCTGGGCTGGCTCATTCTCGATTAAGAACCTCACTAGCATCCTTGGACTGACTGATCAGGAGAGTTCTGTGTCCTGCTAGAGCTCTTAAACTTTACCTTGAGAGAACCAAGAGACAGTAGGGTCTTGGTTGTAATCTGGTGTTAGGATCTCTCTGGTGCGGTCCAAAAATGCCTTAGCCTCCTTCGTATGGGATTTGATCTCAAGCTCTAAAGGGATCTGCACTGGTATTAAAAGTTTACTTATCACACCAATGTGCATTTCAACCCCACGATTAAATTCTCAATCTAACCATTTTCATGACTTCACATCCATACAGCAATTGGTATATTCGTCTGGTTATTTGCTTCTGCTTTTTTTTTTGCATTGCTTCAATTTATCAGCTATTAATATTCTAATGATAAAGAATGAAATTCCTTCCAAACTGAAGGAGCTGGGCGAGAGTGATAGGTGTACCAGACTTTATGATGGTCACTCACAGCCATCCCTCGAAAGAGCTTATTGACACTGGTAAATACTGCTCTATTTTTTGGAGTAACATAGTATCTGTATTTTTATGGCAAAATGGTTTTACCTATATAATGAAATTAAATTTTTTTTTTACACAAAGTTGACATATGTAATGATATTAGAATTTTACTATTACATAAAGTTTACAGAAGTTCATCTCATACTGCCCTACTCTCTTTCATCGGTCCATTATAAAACATTTGCCCCAGCATATATGACTGCCGTTTTTGAGGTGTATGAAAAAGTATGAATATACATAGTATTTGTGGTAAAACTGCATTGCGTATACTGTTACAGACCTTCAACAAAGTAACTCTGTGTACAAACATTACAAGGCCTTGTAATTCTTCAAATTATTTTCTGTTATTTTTCACATCTATACCAACATTCTTTGGCAAAGGTATAAAATCAAACACCATTTACCATTTTTTTGGAACATTTATTTCAGATCAAGTACATCCTCAACTCCCATAGTATGACTTATTTTTACAGTTCTCAATAAATAACATACAATTTGATTAGCTGTGCTAATTTTGAGCAATCATTACCTAAAGAGATCCATGGAGACCAAAAATAGCTGCCTAATACATTGGTGGCCAACAAACTACCACCTGTTCACTATCAATCATTGTTATATTTGCTACTTCTGGGAGATGAGAGGCAGAGAAACCACTTAACCTGCTAGTGTGTGAAACATACAGACTCTTAAGCTATAGTGGTTAGAGAACACTAAAGACACATTCCATGTAAGTTAATTATTTGGTTATCAGACAAATTTGAGTTAGGATTTGCTTGCTTAATTCTACGGTCAAACTAAGTACAGCTTACTTCCTGCTTGTTCAAATAGTTTGTGACACTGAATGAATCCAATAGCGCATATTGTAGATGCCGTGATTTCCACCTTACATGATATGTGGCTCAACACTTGATATACCTGGCAGCTTCTGTAGCTACTCAATCCAGTTTTTACACACTTGAATGACTTCCACAAGGAGTCATTGACTTTCATTCACAATAAATGTTGATACTATACCTAATTGTGACTCCACTTTACAGCCTAGCAAGTAAGTTCTACATTGACGATTTCTCCTCAGCTATGAGCAAAGTAAAATAAGGCAAACAGGAATGTAAATAGAGTCGGTCAATTAACTAGCAACTTAACAAAAATTGCTAATAAAACATACTTTACACTACTACATGAAAATATAATTTTAAATTAGACAAAATCAATAAAAAAAACAATTAAGGATAAAAAATCTAGAACCCTTCTATTGGCACTATATAAATTAAACAATTTACTGTATTAAAACGACTGTGGGAAATCTGTATTACAGAAAAAGTCACGCAGTATAAAATGATACAGCTCTATGATAGGACAAAACCCGGCACCACTCATATGTACATGCTTTAATATATATATATATATCTAATGTATATGTTGTGAGTGGCTGGGTTAGCTTTTATGTACTGCCTCTAGGTGAGTGAACGACAAACTAGATCGCATATACATCATGGAACAGAGTATTGAAATGACAAATGAGGGAATGTAACCTTCAGAATTGTTCTGTTGTCAAGAGAAATATCACAACAAAAAAAGGAATGATAAATCAGAAATACAGCATAAGTAATGGCATATGGAGGTATATTAAGGATAAAGTACTTTAGGTGATCACTAATTCCCGGATTCCAAAGGAATTGGCTTTTTGGGTTGAACGAGGACGCAAGAAAAAACTTTGTCATAACAAAAATAAAACCTGGACTATTGACTAATCAAAACAGCACTTTATATGGTACATAAAGCCTCACTTAATTGAAGCTAGTCCTCCATCAAACTAAGAAACTGCCTTTTTCCATTAATAGTTTGGGCCACTTGGAATATAACTACACCTTATTACAACCTATGCCATGTCTCCAGACTGCTTTGGCTAATTCAGAGAAAAAGCACAAGCAGAAGTTAAGAAATATTTGTATATGTGTTTGTGTGTGTATATTTGCACAACAGCTTACTGAAGGCAAGCAGCAACACTCATATGTACGTACGGCAACACTTACATGTACGTACATATATATATTATATACGAAGAATATTACTAAGAGCTGGGTATTTGTTCTCCAATGACGAAAGCCTTTGTCACATAAAAAAAGACTTTTAAGCTATTGCTAATTTGTTACCCTTAAAAGCCTTTGTTTAAAAAAGTCTAGCCTCATGAGGCTATAGAAGTTCCCCTTCATAATATAAACCTTATGAAGAGTATGCAAGATTTGTGAATATTTCTTCAATAAATCAAATCACGTGGGGAGCATGAAATTCATCACTTAGAAAAGGCCAATTGGGAGACAAATAGCCATACATAAAACTAAATAATGGATCAAAAATATATTGTATATATTTATATGTATATGTAAAAAAAATCTTTACAGATCTAAAAGTCTATCCGAAACGTCTCAACAAAAGAATATCTAAACCGCACCTTGATAAAGTGGATAATGGCAAAAATATAATATTGTCCTATTTGGTAGAAGGTAAAATTTACTTGACTGCGCAAAAATAATGTTATGAGGCCACTCAGTTCTTGATGACACGGCTAAAATGCCCTTTTCTTTTATTCCTAGGGATTTTCTGGCCTGTCAATCAACCCGTTAAACGCAACATTATCAGTGACTCAGGACAAAAGTAAACCTACATAACAGATGGCCATGACTACCTATACAACACTACTCCTTAACATAACTGGCCAGTGAACACAACAAATAAGTTTTGCAAATATTCAATAATTATGATAGATCTCCCCAATACAAGAAAAATAATAAGGTTCCGCAAGACAAATGAGATTCAAAATAAATCCTTTTGACTAGAAACACTGATACTGTTACAAGTTCATAATAATAATAATTTACAACATAAGTGGCCAATATTATTTTGCAAGATTTATATTTAATGTTCCATGAAAGCATGAAAAAACCTATAACTTTTCTATCTTAAAATTGTTTATATCCTAGTTATGTTGGACATGATGCATCACTTATGTTGAAAACTACACCAAGGCTTTTTATCAGTAAGGACATGATTAACCACATGTACAATTATCATGAAAATGAACCAAGACTCCTTATAAAGTTTTATGTCGTTATGTACACCACCGCAAATATACCTTCGCATATTTTTTTCCCATTAAAATTTAACTTCTTCAGATAATTACAAATGGTTGAAAAACATCCTCGGTGATGGATACAATGGTGTATTCATATGCAGGCTAATAAAATCTGACATAAGGCTGGAGTTCCACAAATTTTAAAATGTTCATTTCTGAATCAAGAACTGCTTTCACTAGCATGCCATAGTAAGCTTAAAAAAACTGACCAAAAAAAATCTTAATTCACTGCATTCAGAATATTTACAATCCAAAATCATGACTGAAAAATAATGTATGTAGCATCAATCTATTCTAGATTTCAAAAAAGTTTTATGTGATATAGTTAGATGATAATTACTTTATTATTTCCCTCAGTACAAGGTACCACCAGCAATGCATGATCCAGAAAAGAATGAGTACAAAATTATCAGCACCTGTTAAGCCCCAACTAATTTGATCTCTTCAACCAATTATCTTGTATATTCCCTATACAAAAGTCATGAGTTGATAATTACAAGTTTCGAGTTCCAAGTCCAAATAGTTCTGATTGACAGGTGTCTGATAAGGAAAAGGGGACTCCCCCATTCACTTTTTATTTGCGATGGAATAGAGATAAAAAGAGATCATGGCATCATTAAATTTTCCCACTGTGGAGAGTATTTTTTCATTTTTCATTTTTTAAATCTTATTTTACTTTTCTTCAAAGTACTTATATGTTGGGTTTTCATACCCATTTACCTGCATATTGGCTACATGCCTTTCCTCCGGGGTGATGGCCTGGTCGACTTCCATGAAGCCCTGTCATGAGAGATGAAAAACTTTTAGTTCACTCCTAAGTGGAAAAAGTTTAAAACAAAACTGTAGTCATAATTTAAATTGACTGAATAGTCAAAAAAAAAAGTTGAAAATTTATGTCAGTACTGTACAGGTTTATGCTGATTTCATCCATAATTCTAAAACCTGGAATTTCTTAGGGGGGATGGAGCATCATCTTGCTTGAAGAGAGAGAGTTGCCTTGTTAGGTTGTTACAATGACATAGTATATCTATTAGCAAAATTTGAATAATATCTGTGTACTGAGAATAATGATCATTTTAATAAAATTCTTGTTTTACAGTATCTAATCATACTGCATGTATTTTACCATATTATCCAATTATAATATGGGCAGAGCAATCTGGAATTTGCATTCTGGGTTTGTTTACATTCTTAAAATAATCAGCTAATTTCATTTTACAGATATCATCGGTCTTTAGTTGCCGAAGGAACTCAATTCAAACATTTCTTTCGTAATTATTAAAGCTGGGTTTAAAAATTGCAGTTACTTTATTTATAAGCCTAGAAAATTAAATGAAGTACGTGTGTGTTTATGCCAGTTTTAGACATGCTTTTGCCTCCAAAAATCATAGTTCCCGGTCATGTTTGTTTTACGAGCACTGTTGTTTACTAAAGCCCAATATTTCCATGGTAGTACTTTATAATCAGACTAAAGTGTTTAGCGATATCAATACTTTCCCAGTTATCCTTAATATTGGGATTTGTTCCAATTTTAAAGGAATATATTCAAGGAGATCTACTTCCAATGGGTATTATTCTGCCGATCGTAATGTCACAGGCGTTGAGCATTTGTCATGTTGTTTACCACATTTTTCCTAAGGGAAAATAAAAGTTTTTTTTTTTTTACTAAAGGTTAGTTTTGCCAACCATTACAAAATCTTGAAGATACCAATTTTACACGTTTGGTATGATAATACCAATAATTATTTTTATTTATGTACCAAATAACTTACATCAGCTGATTGAGTTATGTAATTTAATAAATTGGGGGTCGCCTTATATGCTGGTATATATGGTATGTTTCCCTTACCTAGCCTTGCCTGCTGGTTTGAAATTATGTATTTTTGGGCATAATCTTCAAATTCCCAGATATTCTGCTTCTTAATTCTAAAAGATTTTCCCATTCTTTAACAAGTTGGCGCAGAGTTGGGTTCGGTTCAATTCCTAGCTTAACCTTCCTTTTCAAGTAACCAGATCAGTAATGTAGTTCATATTCAGGTGGTCTTCGTCTTCGAAGTAGGTAGGATCCATCATAGCTCTTTTCATGTTGCACAGGTGGCTCCTTAGCCTACCAGGGGGGGTGCACATGACCTATCACTATAGCGTGACTTCTCTGATGAGTAACTTACTGATTGTATGTCATCAAGAGGGATCAACTCATAGGAAGTGTCTACTGTTGAAGATGCATGTTTTCTGGGCAGCTCAAGGGCTTCTCCCAAGTCTACAGTGCTTTTACTTTGACATACAAAAGTTTACAGTAGGAGGTTTTGAGCATATCTGTTCTGAGTTTTTTTGTTTAGGACATCCCCATGGCATATCCTATTGCCTTATCGGTCTACTTGGAAGACCTTGTTAGACCTTGTCGTGGTGACAGATCTAGAGGTCTTCTATTCATGGTCCCAGAATTGTTCATTGGAGATGAAATCTCCTTTCTGCCAGTTCCACTCATTAAGTCGAGATGCACCAGTGTGGTCGACACCTGTCACTTCTCCACACACCATAAGCCAATCTTCAACCTGTCCTCTCCATCATTTATACTTGCCCTGTATCCCGCTTAATTTTGGACAATCCTTTCTCCATCTTATCTCCTGTTGTTCACCATTAGATCCGTCCATCTTTAAGCAACCACGAATATTTTCCTAGTTTTACCTTTCCTATATGCAACAATCATACAATCTACCTACCTGTTCACGTTCCTTGGTCCCAGTATAGTCCCGATTGAGACTTTAAACAACAACACAACCAGACTTACAACCCATAAATTTCTACATGAGAGTTCTCATAGCTAACACCACAACAAATCAGCCTTGCCAGTTCATCTTCCAGTGTCTGTTTACATTTTTCCCACCACTTCACCGCCATCTTGTGGTAATTGACGCCACAACACAACTTCATTACATTCCCAAGACATCCAATCAAATTAAACATGTTTCTCACAACACTGAACAATGCCCATTCTTCACCAACGCAGAAAACAAAAACAACACTGAACCATGTCCATACTTCACCAATGCAGAAAACAAAAGCAAAACAATACTGACCAAACTTTGAAACAGTTATCAATCGTTTATTTAAATGCATGTAATACTATTGTTTGTGCCTTCCTATTTTTCTCCCTAAGAATAACAGGTTTACAATTCCTTATCCGAAACCTTCAGGCAAGCTGTGTTTCTGTTTTTGGATTTTCTTGGGTTTCAGAACTGAGGATTGCTCCTAAATACACAAGCAAATTTAATTTCGAACAATCTTCTTCTTTGCCTACAGCTTTTCCCATTTCTATATGGGGTTGCTGTTTCTAGTCAGCCTTCTCCATCTTCCTCTGTTCTATAAATCTTGTTCTCTTAGACCCTATTCCTTCAAGTCATTCAATAATTTATCTTTCCACCTGAACTTAATCCTTCCCCTCCCTCTTCTACCCTCCACCTCCATGTTCATAACCTACGTGTTCATCTTCTCCCCTCGTGACATGACCAAACCATTTGAGTCTTCTTTCCTGAGCTTTTTTTTTGAAACCTCTAACACTTTGATTGTCCCTCTGATCAATTCATTCTGGATCTTATCTCTTTTAGTGATACCACCCATCCACTTCAGCATTCTCATCTCAGCCACTTCCATTCTTCTTTCTTGTTCTTTCTTAACTGACCAAGTCTTTGCCCCATAGAGCATGGCTGGTCAACTACGCTTTAATAAAACTTTCCTTTAACTTTTGCACTGATCCTCCTGTCACAAAGTATCCCTGATGACTCTCTAATTCATCCATGCACACTGAATTCTATTACTTGCTTATGCATCCAAGTTTCCATTCTCACTCATAACAGAACCAAGATATATGACATTTTATTTCTAACAATAACATGGTAAAACTCTAGAAGATGAACCGTAATTTGTGAACATACTCACATTCATCTAATCTCATGTATCATGCAACCTTTATAAAATTTTGTCCCAAAACATAATTTCATTACATATAATAGTGTATAGTGAGAGATGCATTTTTAGTAGATTACATGAGGATATGCTTAATATACAGGTTTCTTTTTTAGTAAATTATTCTAGGCCAGGCTTCCTATACCTTTCTGAGTTTCGGAAGATTTCACTGATAAGGCACATGCAAGTTAGCTTTCAAATATTATTAGGCCTAGGGGACAAATATTCAATAAGTTAAGAAAGAAATTATCAAACATTCATCTAGACTTACCAAACTTGTGGCATATGTAAGATTTCATTACTATTTCTTACAATTAAGAACCACTTGCTACTGCAGGCAGAACACTGGAATAACAACAAGTACTACACACTGACATAAAAAACCAAATCACGCAACAGCCATTTGCCAATGTGAGCAACCAAAACTAACACATATTTATTAGGAGTTAATTACAGTTGTCAACTAATTAATAACCTTATTTTCAATGTAATTCCATAAATAAAAATAAAATAGTCACCCATCACACAATGGAGAAGGTGCTAAAGTATGCCAATAATTTTAAGAATCGGGTATTATAGCTGTGGCTATCTTGTTTAGGAATAAAGCAGCCACTTTTAAAACTCTGCTTTGAAATTTACGAAAGCAATTTATCTCTGAATTAATTTTCATTCAGCAACTAATTATCATTATTCTTTATACCACTATTATTCTACTTTTGCTCTCTCCGCCCAATACCTATGATGATGATGATACATCCTCTTCTAAAAATAATCAGATTTTTAGAATTCTGGATAACTATTGTAAGCCTGCATTTTTATTAATCCTTCATGTAATGGAGATGGTACCAGTAAATGAAAGTAGCAGGTTATAGCTGTGACTGATAAAACAAATCACAGACAGGCTATAAAACCTTTGGAACAGGCAAAAGTCATGTCCAGATCTGGGAAAACACAGTTGCTGCTTTTACAATCAAGTTATCTGCACATTATAAACCAATCTTTGTAAAGTAATTACGAAAAGTATCTCCGAATTGTATTTTCTAGCAATAATTGCTAAGAAGATAACGATTTTATCCAATCAGCCGACATTTTGAGAATGTAAACATTACCAGAAGCAAATGGCAAAAGATCACATTATTCTGTAATACAATAACATAATAATGCACGCAATATACTGTAATTGGATACAGCAAGCAAAACAAATTTCATTTAAATCATCATTTTAATATAAAATTATAAATAAAGTTGCAGTTTCACTTTTGCAAATGATTACTTTTCTCCAAAAAAAATATTTGCTCACATACGAAACAAACCTTTGGTCTTAACAAAGGATAAATCTTCTAGTGCCAGCTGAAAAGCTGTAAGTTAAAAAAAAAAAAAAAAAAAAATTGTGTACGCAAGGAACTATTGGGATCTGTGCTTGATCACTTGCTATATGGGATCTCCCACAATCCCTTCAGCATCTCGTGACCACACTAGTTACTTTCTTACTGCCTTTTAGAGAAGACGTGCTTTGCTCTGCCCTTTTTAAAGCCGGTTTAGTTTGCCCACTTTTCATTTTTGTGTTTCAGTGTGTGTGTGTTTTTTCCGTTGGATTGTACTAGTTTCGGGATGTGATAGAATCCTTTTAACTCCCTATCTATCACATCCCGAAACTAGTACAATCCAACGGAAAACACACACATTGAAACACATAGAAATGAAAAGTGGGCAAACTAAACCAGCTTTAAAAAGATCAGAGCAAAGCACGACCTCTCTAAAAGGCAGGTTTTATGAGGAGGGTCAGTACAAGAAGAGGGAGACAACACTATCTCTGGAAAGCAAAACGCTTTCATCTTTAGTTCTGCCTCATAGTGATGCTGATCCATCCATTTTTCCATCTAGGCTAGATGTTTCCCATACCCAATCGGGCTCATCCAAAAATACATTTTTAGATGCATCAAGAGGAATTCTCCCCCCCACCATTATGCCCTTCCTTGGGAGGGCGGGGTTGTTTGGGGCATCGCCATCTTTGTCTTGTGTTTCAGCTTCTGCTGCACACAGGATGGAGGGCATTTGGGCTGCTCTAAGACCTATCAGGGGTACCAACCTTGGATGGCTTGTTGGCTCACTACATGGCATCATGCTTACTGCCTTGGTCTCCCTGTGTGTCTGTCCCCCCTCCAATTTATGGGGTCAAACCATACGACATCTGTAACAACACATATCGTACCAACTTCACAGCATTTTGGGTCTCGTTTTACTGTTTCTGCAGGGGTACCAGCAGCAGCCTCATGTTCCGCATCAAGTGTGATGACATCATAGCTAGGACCCTCAGTGACATCACAATTAAACATGGTGACTGTCATGACATCACAGCCTACTCCCACCATTGTGTCTTTGGTGTCAACGAATACTACTATGCTTTCTGATTCAATGGCATGCATGTTTCTGGAGAAATTGCAAGTGATAGAAGAAAATTGATGACATGTAACCAGAAAAGACACGAGTCGTCGTCATCGTCGTTGTCTTCTTCAGGTTCCATGTCATCGCAAGATTTGGTAACTTCGGTGTGTGCTCCAGTCAAATGGAGAATAAAGGACTTTGTGGGCATCCTCATGCCTAGAGAAGAAGAATGTTTTCATCTTCAAGTTGGACTGTCACATCTCCGTAAAAAGGTAAGCACAAGAAGTAGTTGTTAGCTTAGCAACAGAGAATGACAGCCGCCATTCTAATACGTCGGGGTGGAAGCTGCATAAAGAATGGCTGTAAGTGACAAAAAAGGATTTTGGAGATTCAAGAGCTTTTCAAGAATTTGTGTCACAACATTGGAGGATTCTCCTTTGAACGAGAGCGAACACTCTGCTAATAGGCCAGGCAATGGTGAAGTTGTGGTTTGCACCTGGGCCAGACAATCAAGGTCTAGATCTCCAAAGGCCAGTAAACACGCTGTGATATTGGTTAAAAAGCATGCAATGCTTCATGAGAGCTGTTAACCTGGAGGGATAGGCAACGTTCTCGTTCTCGCTCAAAGAGCAGTGAAATATACCAATGTTCACATTCACCATGCAGCTCTTCAAGAGCTAGCCATGATCAGCCATCGTATCACTTAGGTGCCATGACCGTAGGATTGAGCAGCCAGGATTCCAAGGCAATGATATACCCCTCATCCAGGACCAGAATGGTTTGGAAAGGGAAAAAGCAGAGGATCAGGAGTTTCTTGGTTCTTATACAGGTCTTAAACTCCTTCCCGGATAGCTCCTACTGGAATTGAAGCCCTTTTAGGTCCAAAGAAGGATGTTAAGGTGTCTTATGAATACTGTGTTCCATTCATGCAGTCTGCTACATCGTGTTAATGCATGGATTTCACAGAGGGATAACTCTTTACTGTTGAATAGATCGTTTTAAGTTTCTCCCTCCCTCTTTATCGAGACATAGGAAATATTGTACATCACGTGGTTCCTTTGCTGATAGAGCATACCAATCTAGATGTGGTGCATTTAAGACCTGGGTTGACCTTAAACCAGGTGAAAATGGACTGTCCTTCACTTACTTGACAAAAAGCTGCTGTTGGAGTCAAGTGCTTTTTCTATTATACAGCACAATCATATGTAGCAAAGCAAATATCCTCTTTAAAAATAATAAATAGAAACTTAGTACGATATGAAACTGGCTAATACTACATGATTTAAGGTACTAGGAGTACAACTGATTTCTACTTCCTACCTGGTTATGGGGATTTGTGCTATTTCTTCGCCGTAGTACAACAATGCCAACAACCATGGCCATCATTAATGCCACTCCAGCAAATGCTACAGTGAAATAAACTCCGCGACTTTCACTCCCAGATGATTCACGGGTCACACTGTAACTCTGGAAAGGTGGTGTTTTAAACGATAATTATATTGTGTGTTTGATCAATACTAAAAATAACTTTTACAAATTGGATTAATTGGAACAACCTATAAAAAACCCATTAACACAAAAACCAAGTTTAATAACAAGAGTAACTTTTAGGGTATTGCATATTCTACTTACTAGTTAACTATACATTAATTCAATTGCTGTACTTAATAGGTAAAATACACCAATTTTGCTACTAAAGAAACCAATAGTTAAAAACAGATATTCTTACTTTTGAGATAAAAAATCAAATGTTTGTTAATAATTGAGCCCGATAATACAGACCACTGCACTACATACACCTAAAACTCAAAAACAAAGCAACAGACTGTTACGTATTCCAGATGAACATGACATTGCTACTTACAGCTTGTGAGTGAGAAATCTGGTGGTGCTGAGCATGAGCCACTTGTACATCATCAGCATGGTGTAACAACAATGGCTCAGGTGGAGTGGAGGCATTGGGAACAGGAGAGGCCTCTCTAACCATTCCATCAACAGTGAGTGTGTCAACCTCCACTGGATCTTGGCTCACAACTTCCTCAGCATTGCTCTCCAGTGCCTCAGCATGACTTGTTTGGGTCATACCATTTGGCTCTGCATGCTCTGGGAAGGTTTCTTCGTCAGATCCTGACTCATTCTGTTAAAATATCAAGGAACCTTCAGTAAATTCAGAAAAAAATATTATATATTTAGCCCATATGAAGGAATAATACAATACACCTATTTTGACAAATAAAACTTCTTCAACTGTGATAGTGAAGCATTAAATTACTTTGACAGCAAAACTAAGCTGAAAGCTACAAACTTATCACACTATCACACTGCCAATTCAATGATGGTCCCCAGTGAGGAAAACTTCCACTGCCTCATTAACTGCTTTAAACACCACAATCAAACTAGGCTTCTTCCCTTACATATACTACTACAGTGGTACCTCATAAAAAATTAATCCGTTCTGAGGCGGCCTTCGTAACCTGAGCTTTTCATATCTTGAACCGCATTTTACATGTAAATTGCCTAATTCGTTCCAAGGCCTAAAAAACACCCCAGTAAATTATATTTCCAGGCTTACAACACATGTTATGGGGTCACGACGCCGATCCGACAGAAGAAATATGACTCCAAAAAGGCAAAATACTGTACATACTTGAGTAATATTCAACTGCATGTAATGTTCAACCCCATTTTTACTGCATATATTAGGACTTTAGCATATGTCCCTTAGCAATAAGCCTAGCCCATGTTAGCAGTTGCTACTGTAGCCTAGTCTATGATTCTGACATCTAAACCTAAGAAGCTAAAAAGCTTAGAATATGCCAATAAAATGTATAAATAATCAGTATGTACTCATTTCAAATAATTATTAATTAATCACTAACTATAATACACAAACAAACAAACACAAGCTTCCAACCTTTTGTTTACGTTCAGCACTTACGAGTACCAAACGATCGCCAAGCAACCACTTTTACCTAGCACACAGTAAGTAATCATAAATTTTCATTATCTCTTCAACTATACTGAAACTACCAAACAGTATAATAACCATTCATTTCTATTCTTTATTCTATCTTTACCTAGTGGAGATACCGAGTTACTGACAGCTATAATGAAACATGTAATAATAAAACAAGAAGAATTCTAGAAAATATTTGTTGGCTTCGATAATAGCAGTCTGGTTTATTTTATATTTTATGATATCTAATTCACAATTTTTTTTTATTAAATGTATTGCATGTACTCATTTCAAATAATTATTAGGTAACCATTAACTATATATATATATAAAAAAAAAAAGCTTCCAACCTTTTGTTTACGTTCAGCACTTACAAGTACCGAACGATCGCCAAGCAACCACTTTTACCTAGCACACAGTACAGTAATCAAATTTTCATTATCTCTCTTCAACTACTGAAACTACCAAACAGTATAATAACCATTCATTTCTTTTCTTTATTCTATCTTCACCTAATGTTTTTTTTTTTATTAAATGTATTGCATAAATAAGTTTTCAATTTACAGCATCCTTTTACCAATAGAATACATAGAGCACATGGGGTAGATGCTGACCAATAGGAGAGCAGGATCTTAAGCGGTGACTAGCATCAGGAACCGATGGGAGAGAGGGAGGATGGTGGCGAGTCTACTCAGTTGGCGGCACGCGAGTTTTAAAATTGTTCTCGGTGGTCCGGGCAAATCTCGGGACTTTACAGCAACCACCTTTCATAACCTGAACTATTTTTGTATGTAGAGCCAAAAAAATCTTCGTATTTGCTTTCGTAACTTGAATTTTTCGTAAGTTGAGACTTTCGTATGTCGAGGTACCACTGTACATAGAATACAGCAACAATAAGATTCTTCCCTAGCATATACTATATACAATACAGTAACCATCATCTCTATTTATATATACCCAAGTACTTATAAACATTAAAACCCTTTATTTTACTTTTTCTATGCAAACCTTGCCCTTCATAGTCCTGTAAGCCTGCTCTTCTGTCATGGCATCTAGGTTTTTTAGTTTTCCACTGTAACACATCCACACAAACTCACACTTGATTCTAGATTAAATATGCCATTTCCATGTTTCTTGTCAATTCCAAAGTTTCTGTTCCATAGTGTAGTACATGCTTAATGTACCAATCTGAAGTCTTTGCCTATAAGAATATTAATCTCCTCTGTCTATTGACCTCTAAGAATATTCATCTCCCTCTCTATACTTCCTCCATGCTGCAGCTACACTCCTACAGCTTTGTAACTTGAAATGTCAGACTTTAGATTTAAGGTGTAACTTTTCATAAGAGATTGATGTTTGAGAAGCATTTATGGAATATTTATTACTTCCTGTGTTTCTCAAAATGTTGGCATCTTGGTACCTTGCAGAAATGTCTCACTCATTTTCTTCTTTCTTGTTTAGGGTACTATTATTTAATGTGGTCTTTCAGTGCTCAATCCCCTCTCAAACTCTTGGAGTGAGATATGTCATCTGTCAAATTTATTTTGCCCACTCTTAATGTTGACTTGTGGCATAAACGAAAAGTGAGTTCATTATGTCTGCTGCATGGAATGTACTACGAGACAAAACATCCTCTTCACTCTCTGACCCAGCTGTTTTTGCTTGCAACAGTTGGTATGCTGCTGCTGCTGCTGCAGTGCCCTGAAATATATCTTCGATCATCCTAAACTCTTCTGGAGAAGAGACGATACCTCTACAAGGGTCAAAAACCTCTCTGAACTTGCTGAGTAAGCTGTCAATACAATGAGCACTGACACTAAAGGAGGATTCTCCTTGAAAAGGATGGAGTAGCTCTCTTTAAGGACTAGAGAGAACCATTGCTCTAAAGCCCTGACTTCCCATTTCTCCCAAAAGTGGAGAAGCCTGGCTCCTACAGGCACACAGAGGACATGACTCATTTACTGGATGACTGTCTTGAGGGAGCCTTCTTAACAGGACGGGTCATATGTAATACAATGAAGCAAGGTCTGGACTGAAACCTTGTTTTCCTACCCTGAAAGGGATGTTGCTGAAGAGGGGAGACAGTCCTGAGACAAAAGAAGAGTGAATCCTTGGGGGTGCTAAGAGGATTGCACCAGCAGATCTTGTGTTGATTTCTTTTGAAGATCCGATGCTATCTTTTGGAATGTGGATTATGGGAACAGATGAGAGCGATATAGAGGCGAAAAAAGGAGTGCAGACACCTACGTTTTCTCTTATTTAAAACCCCTGTGGAGAACATCAAGCCAATCATTATTATGAGCCATCTCTAATGGCTTTATCTGCACAGGGAGGAACTCCCACCAGTCCGCAGAGACAAAAGGCAAAGGCTGACCATCGAGACAAGTCAATTAGGCACGAGAAGTCCACTTGAGAGGACGCAGCAATTCCCAGAGAAGAAGATTCTCCAGTAGCATAAGTTATATTTTTTGCTTGAAAGGCATGAAGGAGGGGTGCCATGCCCTGCTCTCTCTAGTCTGAGACCCAACAATCGAGTTGCTTAGCACTATGCTAAAGGGGACAATATACTGCATAAAACCATGTCCAATCCCTTGGTCTGCCATAACAAATATCCTTACTTATCAAAATCCCTTACAGCAGGAATATCTACAGAATAGTCAAATTTGCAACCTGCAGCTCTTAAAGTTATGAAAAATGCACAATGATACACAGATCAACAATTTTTTACTGAAAAAATACTTACTCTGTCGTCATCGTCATCATCATCATCTTCGTCATCATCATCATCCTCCTCCTCATCATTGAGATTCCTGTTCTGGTCTGTGCTAACAGTCTCCCCTTCATCCTCATCATCGTCACTTATGTCACCACCTTCAGTTGAATCATTAGCACTCTCTAAACTTCCATCTTCAGCCTTGGTTACTACATTAAGGAGAAACTTAATTAGTGACATTCTGCTTTTACATCCACTGTATTAGCTTCCAGTATTTTCAATAAGTAATTCATGATACACTTACACAATTATGAAGATTACTTACCACTTGGCAGAGGAACTGGGGCATGAGTAGAAAGCTCAGGAGGAGTAGAGTCCTTACTTCGCAGGGCTGCAGAATATTCACGCATCAAACGACCAATCTTGGCATTGAGATCTGGATGCCTGGAAGATGACGACAGAGTTTGAATCATAAGTTTACTGATATATTGGCTTTGTCCAGTCAGTCCTGGCTTACTCATTTGGTATAAAATATTTTCTACCTAATGCTGTTTGCTTCTAAATTATGAATAACAAGCATTCAATACTATACAATTAAAATTTGCCACATTCTCCACAGTTACAATTTTGAAAATGTAGAATTACAAGACAGCATAGATATGTTCTGCTAGGACAGATGCTGAATTGGTGTACACTATCATTTACATAACTTGTGTAGGCACTACACATGTTATCCCAAGCTTTGAAGTACATTTTCTTCATGTGATATGTACCTGTCCTTTTTCCCAATCTCTTCTGAACAGATATGTGTATTGTGAACTTAGAACAATTGTGTTGTGGCATAATATGGATAACTTGGAACAACTGAGACGTAAGGAGGTAAAGGGGCGACATCGCCAAAACCTGATTGAGTAAAATGCATTCAAAGTTGAACTATCGATACCAGACATTTCTCTTGACTTACTACATCCATGTTTATATGTATTTGACTCATCTTGCCTAGCCATATACGAAAAAAATAATAATGTGTTGGAAAAGTAAAATCATAACACATCAAAATTTGCATACCCCAGTGTACAAAACAGTTATGAAAATAGGAAAACCCAAATTGTTTTTAAATTTTTAAAAACTTTGTTCACCATAAATACACTATGAGCCATTTCATTGTAAACCCAGAAACAAATATTTTATGAGTTTTTATAGTGGCAATTTTAACATACCACACATTTACAGTGTTTTTCCCTCGGTTCCCAATGTAAATGGTTAGAAGATTATTGTCAAATAATTACTACAAACACTTACATCCTTGTAATCTTAGGGACTTCGTACTCCACTAACTATCACTAGATGACATTTTCACAGTGTAAAACCACCAAAAAAATGGCAAAAATAGAAGACAAATCACTTTATTCCTCCATGCAGGTGTCAGTCATTTAATACTACTGTGATGGTGCACTACGCAGGCTGTGGTTGGTTGAGCGCAAAACTATAAATAAGGCTGGATGTAAGGGAGTTGCTCATTGGCTCACGCACCATGGCCATGCTCACCCTTTAATTCCCAGAGGGAGAACACGAAAAATAGAAATACAAGTGAAAACCTGTGGACTACACCCATCTGTTCTATGGTTTTAAGGGTCGATATTGCTTGGCCAGTATATGAAATCATAGAAAGTGGATTTCTCTATAATTTTCTAGGACTAACTCAAAATCGTTGAGTTAGTGATGTCACCCCTTTACCTCCGGACGCCTCAATTGTGTTGTGACATGAATACGAATGTATGTTTGTATTAAGGTAAAAACTTGTCCTTCACAAGAGGGACACCATTGCTCTTTAGGACTGAAGTGTCTCTTTGGCTGCCAGATGATAATGACAAAAGGCCTCATCTTGGTCTGCCAATCTCAAGGATCAAGTCCGAGGCTCAGATTACCAAGGAACATGATGCAAATCGTGGGTGGTAGGGGGGGGGTTGAGAAGAAAGTTGGTATTGGCTTTTTAACATTAAAAGCTGTGAGTGCAAATGAGGTTTCAAGGATGGTGGTTCCTGAGATCCTGGATGATTGGATTGTTGAAGGTAGTTCCTGTGCCAAGCAACTCTTGAACATGGTAAAAAATGGACCTCCTCTGAAAGATGTTGAACTTTACCCTCATTGCACAGTATGGAGTTCAGGAAGGAAAATTAATGATAATAAATTTGTTATGACTGGATTTGGATTATGGGCAGCACCAAATCCTTTTCAATGTATGAAATGTTTATAATTTTTTTTTTTGTTTTTTTGCACATTTCAGGTAACTGATACTCTTAATGGATTCTGAATGACTTGCACAGTATAAGGCCTGAAATGCAAAAGGCAGCCATAAAGCTATGGGGAGGGTTGCGATCACTTGCAACTTAACCCTATGCCTCCACCCCACCCCAATCCCTAAAATGACTTTGGTTATTTTTTAAATAGTGTATTCCTGAATTAATATTTTTTGCAGAATTATGTTACACTGATAATCAATGCATTTGAACATAAATTTTGGCTGGTATCAGAAAACCAGGTGGAGACTACTATAATATTTTGATAGCATCCCAATTTCGTTATAAAATCTGTAATAACTTTACCCTTCATGACTGATCAAAATGGTACACATATGAATCAAACAGTGAAGGCCTACTATGTATCATGTTTCCCTAACAGCACAAAGATATCACCTTCGATAACCTACGGCTATTTCAATTTGAGATCTGTATAAAAAGAAAAAAAAAAAAATTTTTTTGTAATGGCCAAAAAAATTAAATGCCTAGAAGAATATCAACCTTGATAGCATATTGAGGGACTGGTTAACCATGCGCTCCAAGTCACTCAGATGTTGCAGAGTTGCATCTCGTTCCCTGTCTGCTGCTTCATAGTCCGAGTTAAGCAGATGCTTGTAATGAGAGACTGTGTGATGACGGTCTTTGTTCAGAGCACGGAGAAGTTTCTGGAGGCATTTTTGAACCTTGTGCGTCTGCAAAGACCAAGACAATTGTAACCCGTGTTATAGTATGTAACCCAAGGTAACTGCAAATTATTTTGACCCAATAAGTTAATGTTGTAAAAACAAAATGTTCATATGAATATCTACAGTATTACATTTAAGGAACTTAAAAACAAATATACCTTGAAATAACTTTGTAAATGAATAATCCATAACTTGTGGAATGAAGAGAATACTATTTCCTTAACAACAGGCATAAGTTCTGCAGTCATTATTTTTTAATTTTCTAAGAGCAAAGATTTATAAAGAGCTTGAAATGAAATAGAGAGGAAATGTGACAAAACAATAGATTTTTAGATCATTGGTACTAGATATGACATTTCTGCTCTTCAACACTGAAATACTGTAAGTTTCCAACACCAAAGCTGAATGTACGCATACATTCAGCACTAAACAAAACTGTACTAGATTTCAAGCTATCAGTTAATTGAAAAGCATCCCTGTGTATCCTACAAAATAAAATAGTGGCTCAACCTACATTTGGTTGTTTTTCCGCAAGAGCTCGTGTGTAGCATGTCATGGCTTCTCTCTTCATTTCATTAATGTGAGCAACAATTCTCTGCTGATGGAGGGCTGTCAGCTGATGTCTCTCCGCCTCATTTTCTGCCTCAACTGCTTCAACAGTCTGTTGAAATCTTTGAGTCATGCGATGCTTAAACTCCTCGGCACCTCGTGGGTCCTTAGCACGGAGGTCCTGATAGCGCTCTTCGAGGTCGGACCATTCCTTCATGATCTAAAATGAGATGAAAAAATTTAATTTCATATCAGACCTAACTAAATTACTTGAATCATTCTCACGAAAGCTTTGGTAGCATCAAAACAAAATAACTTTCACCTCACTAACAATACAAGGATAGGCATATTTACCTTTGAAACCTTCTCACGATGACGTTCTTCCAGTCTCTGTTCTGCTCGGCGGAAAGCATCATGTTCTTCATGTGGATCAAATCGGCTGAAATATTCATCCCGTGTGCCTACCTCCTGAAAAGATGGGTTTAAAAGCAATTTAAGGACAAACTTTTCCACTGACAAAGTTAGCATGGGCTTCTATCATTACAATGGGTCTTGTATTTTCTTTTGCTAGGGCATACACACTTCCATAAATTTACAGCTATTCTTTTCGAACTGTACTTAAACAATAATCCAACTTCTTACATTCATGGCATTGGCCATTAAGGAATTTTAAAACTTGATACTGGTAGTATAAGAAAAAGCTAAAGGAGTCTATAGTCACTAATAAATAAAAAATGCATCACCCCTAATAGATCATATGTTTACATCATCTTAGCATTCTACAGGTTTGCTTGTTAAGTTAAGTATATCTTAGTTTTACCAGACCACTGAGCTGATTAACAGCTCTCCTATGGCTGGCCCGTAGGATTAGATATTTTTACGTGGCTAGGAACCAATTGGTCACCTAGCAAACAGGACCTACAGCTTACTGTGGGATCTGAACCACACTATATCCAGAAATGAATTTCTATCAAGAAATGAATTTCTATCACCAGAAATGAATTTCTCTGATTCCGCGTTGGCCGAGCCGAGAATCGAACTTCAGACAACGGGATTGGCAACCGAACAAGAAAACCACTCGTCCAGTCAGGAACTTCAGGTTTGCTTGAACATTGAAATTACTGAATATCCTGCTGGCTAGACTGTATCTTAGACATTAAGCTAAAGATACCTGTAAGTTTTCATGATAAAAATAGCTTTTTTTTTTTTTTCTTTTTTCTTTTTCACATTGCTAGCCTACACAATTCATCTGTTATTTATGCAGATAGCCACAACTTCAAAAGTCTTCAAATTAGTTATTAAAGAGAGTTAACTTTCAAGTATATAAAACCCATCCCAAAGTATAAGCCAGGTAATCCACATAAAAAAGAAATTGCCCTTGTTAACTATATAAGACTTACCTGTGATGTTGTAGTTGTGGGAACCTTAGGTGAGGGTGTTGTAGATGCAGACTGGTGTACCCGATGGTCCATTTGGGGCAGTGCAACTGGTTCCTCTACTTCCATGGGGTGAGCCTTTCCATGTCCTTTGTAGTTCTTGGGGCAGCAGACAAATTCTACACCAGAGAAAACATCAATGCCACATGGCAAGAGCATTGCAAAGGATTTCAGTGTCATTCTACGGGCACCACAAGCACGGTCTGCAGTAGTGTTCCAGCGATCAAACTCCCAGCATCTAGACTGGTTGTGGATGTGGTCAAACAAACATCCTTCAGGTACAAGAAGGGCATCTGACTGGAATGATCCTTCTGAAAACAAGGTAAAGGGATCACACAAATATCTTTATTAAATCACCAAAAAAAACTACTTTATCTACCTTGTACAATACTGTACAAAAAGTACAAGTATGCGTGTGCAACTAGCAACCCCCAACGACATTGACTTCAAAATCACTAATATTGCATGTGCAAAAATGCAACCCCCAACAGCCATTTACTGCATTTCCCAGCATCAAAGACTGTTTTTCTGAAATAAGTCTGGAAAATTTGCCTTGCATCCTTTAGGCCAAGGGTACTGATAGGCCTGCCCTACCCCACAAGAAGAGTTATCTTTACTAGACAGTAAGCAGATCTCTGTTCACCACCCCTAGATGAATGTAAGATTATACTACTAGTTCCAATAATATAGTAAAAACCACAAAATACACTTTTCTAATATTTCTTTGCACTCTTCTTTGTAAAATTACATTTAAAACCAAAATACTATCATGAAAGACCAACAGCAACCCCTTGGTATATATTTACGAGCAAAAAGAAGTCATGTGAGACAGAAGTAATAAATTTCCCCTAAAGTTACCAGCAGAACTGAAGTCCTAAGATGCCCAATTCGTAGTTTTTGCCAGTATAAAAGTTGCCATTAGTGAATTTATGGGCTATAGAAGTATTGGAACCTCTTTCCCGCACAATTCTTTATAAATTGATGGCGCTTAATATTGTTTATCTACAGGATCAATCTGTCAACCACCCCAAACTTGATATTACCACTCCCTAGGATCAGTCAATCCATTAAAGGTTAATGGTGGTTTTCTCTTATCAGCATCCAGCCAAGAATGGAACCCCAACCGATAACCAGGGACTGCCTGTATGTAAATGTAATTATTGGGTTTTATATATTAAACTAGAGCTTTAAAGCTTATCAAGATAAATCTGAGTCAAAAGCTTATCAAGATAAACCTGAGTCAAAGAGATGTTTAAACATCTTCAGGACATACAACATGTAGAACCCAGCTCAAAAAATTAATGAACAAAAACAAACAATTCAAATCTAGCTGCATTATACAATAAAACACACTCACCAAGACATCTGTATGGTTTGACCCAGGCAGAAGTTTTGCATTTCACGTGACCCACGCGGCAGAAGTTGGGTACCCTGTAGTAATGCGAAGATTCAACAATGTTGGTAATATCCCGCTCTGGATAAACCTGCAATTCAAATTTAAAATATCAAACTGGGTTTGTAAAAGGCATTACAAAATATACATCACTATCACACTAATCTACTGAATTTAGAAATTTCTGAGTTTTTTTTTTTTTTCAAATAATGTCTTTATCGTGGCCTTGCCAAAGACCATATGAAAAACCGGAAAAAAGGTTGGGCAGAAAAAGCTGCAGGACTTCACCCTGAGGAGGGCACAACATTATTTCAATGCTAATCTTTATTAGACGGGAAAAGGTAAAAATATTCAAAATGTTAGTTTTCAGTTTGTAGAGTTACCCTTCAAAGCATTAGCACAGAGGTCACCTTATTCAATTAATCCAATTAACACTACACAGCCTACACACTCAACAATACTTCAGCTTTGACTCTCATCCAATTTCTTTGTCATTAGTAGTCCCTCATAAATTCACTACCACACATATAGACCTCTTTACATAATCCAGTCTTTTTTTTTCCCCTTGTTTATTTTGATGAAAATACAGGGATACGATTAACCTACTTCTAACAGGTAATGAGGAAATGGTGACAAGAATTTCTAGACAAAAAAAGGTATAAAAAAAGGAAGCCTAGAAAGGAAGTCATTTTAAGTAATTTAAACATCACTTTATAAGGGTTACTCTCACAAAAGGAAGATGAAAGAAGATTCCCTTTCTCATCCTATTATCTCTTCCTCACTAAATTGCAGTCTATGCATGAACATGTCAATTCCAACAAATCCAGAAACATTTACTTACACCACCTCACAAAGTACTTTAATAAGACCCTAAGCCCAGATTAAAACTGCCAATAGCGAGCCAAAAAATTTGGTAACAAAACAAAGCTAAAAACTTAAAAGTCTCAGAGCTGACACAACACCATAGAGAGAAGTGACAGATGTTTTAAGGGAAGAAGAAAAACTCAGAAAGCAATGCAGAATTGATGTGACAAATGGTGACAAATGGACACACTGTAAGAGAATATGCACATCTAGGCTGAATTGATCGAACCCAGTGGTTTTCAACCTTTTTGTGCCCATGGTCCATTTTTGGCATACCTAAATACTCATGGCCCACTGCCCCTCAGAATTGTGTAATGATGATATAATAGAATTATTTTTTAGAACAGTTATAAAATTTCAATATGGGGTATATATATATCTTTTTTTGCTTTCTTATTTTGATATTCATTATTATTTCTAGATTTTTCATTTTTTAAGTACTACTTAGAAGATTTCTGTGGCATTGCCTCCTCAGGACTGGCCCATGGCCTACCACAAGGTCATGAGTTTGAAAACCACTGCTCTAACTGAACCATAATAACATTCTCCTTCCAGAAACTGGAAAAGACAAATAGAGACATTCAAAAATGCAAATACAACCACAAAATGTAAAATATGGTTACTGATACAGGGGTAAAAACCAATGAAAGCATTCAAATTAACAATTAGTACTCTCAGATAATTTTCCAAAGACCAAAATTGAATGTCCCAGAAATACAAAGTAATCTCTGATACAAGTACTGCAATGTATACTAATGCTGAGTCAGTGTTGCATACAGGTAACCATCACCAGTAGATTTTATAATCCTCCCATTCCATTAAGCTTGTGGTAATATTGCTCAAAATGTCCTTAAAATACTGTTAATAGATCATTTTCTTAAATAAATGAAGCTACTCTTCTGTTTTCCCTGTTAGTATACAAACAAGCGAACCAATTAATTGAAGGACATTATTTGAATACATACTACAAATCTGCCTCACACAATGGAACACACATTCTCTCTCTCTCTCTCTCTCTCATGATATAAATCTGCCTCACATAATGGAACACATATTCTCTCTCTCTCTCTCTCTCTCTCTCTCTCTCTCTCTCTTCGTCTCTCTCTCTCTCTCTCTCGCTTCTCCTCATCTCTCTCTCTCTCTCTTCTCATGAACACAGACAAAGACTCAAAAGCAAAGAGGGAAATTACTGAACACAATAATACAACCAATCATTGTGTATAGAGAAAATAAAATACAAGCAGTTGGAAAGGAGTAATGACAATGCATAAAGGCATTGATATCCAAGTAGTCAGGATGAAGGTGAAGTGATAACAATAAGAGCATAAGTGAAAAAGAGCTGAAATTAAATGAGTAAAAAAAATTCTTGCAGCATCATTAAATACTCGACATACTGATGAAAAAGAAGAGCCTTTACTTCAAAAGACCAAGTGATATGGTGCAATATTTGAAATATATCTTTTCATGGGACACCCAACTGAGATGACAGTGGCAACAAGTAGGCCAGTGAGAAAGGACTCATACCAGATGTAACCTCAAGAAAAAAAGAAAAACAGAAGTAGTCAGAGAACACATCACCCCAATATTTACACCCATAAAGGGAAAACTGCCAGGAAAATGTTGACAATTATGATGATGAAACTGCTTAACTATCAACAAACATTATCAAACCTCTTGTGGTACTGCATTTGAAAGAATGGATGCATAATCCAAGTAACAAGCAACATGTGACAAAGTTGGCAACAACATAGAAACAGCAATGACAAATATGCTATATAATATTGAAAGATTCACGTGCACACACAAAAATTAGATCATGGACTCTTATATATAAAGAAACCTGTGAATAAAGCCAAAGAAAAATGCAATTATAAAGTCTAATATGGAGTCTACGAATTTGGCCATCTCTTTTGCCAGATGACTTAATAATATTATTATTATTATTATTATTAGTAAGAGTAATACCTAATACCAACACAATACCTGACTATATTCTAGTACAGGATTCCACAGGATAAGTTACAGAGCAAAAAACTTTTTATTGATTCACAAGTAAATCAACTTCCAACAGAATTACAGTGAAAGGGAATCAACTTCATAAATGACTTGTTAAGAACCAGGGAAGATGGTTCCTTTTCATTAAAAAAAACAACAACTTTTTATGTCACATTTAAAAAGATAATTACAGCAATGTCAATAGTTCTCAACATTTCAAAAATAAATATGGCACAATGTGTAACAAGCAACTTCCAATGTGTTACAGATGGGAAGAAACAGAGGTTAACCCTAACAGCCTTCGGCAGGAGGCAGGCCAACAGTGAAACAGGATACCGTACTGAAGAGGAGGAGGGGACTCCTCTCAAGTATCAATTGCAGAAACACACACACACACATTCGAATATAGAAAGGAATGCAGTCAAGCACGATGATTAATGAGAACATCCAAGACAATGCCTCCAAGAATATTTCGTTACAAAAAAACTGTGTACATACATACATAAATACATACGTACATACATACGTACATACATATATATACATATATATATGTATATTTGTCAATGTCACAGAGCATGAGATAGGAACTGCAACCATACAACTGCATACTTCCTGATGAAAAAGTATTGAGGCACAAAAGACATTTGCCAGTCATAATATCTCTTTAAACACTGACACTGAGATGAGCTGCAAAAATTTCCTCCCAAATTTCTGGCCTGTACAATTTCCACATGAATTCCCAAATGCTCCTCTTTCCTCCTCATGACATGACCAAACCATCTGTCTTTAAAGATCAACTCTACTTTCTAACCTCTGTGGAGAGCTTACAATTTCCTTTTTAAGTTCCCATGCATCTATAGTGTTACTAGCCTTTTACATGTGACAAAGATTTTTTTTTTTTATATTTACAAATGTAAATAGCTTTTGCTTTTAGTTCAACATTCTCTTTACCATTTTAAAATTGTACAAAACCTGCAGACTGACAAGACAGGCAACTGACTGCCCTCTCTACCTCCAAACTTGAAGTAAAAGGGGAAAAGAATGCTTGAAGGTGAAAGAACAGCTATATAAGTCAGTGAACATGGAAACAGGCATTGACAGATATCAGATATTACAAAGAATGCATTACGTATTCATGGGGAATTCAAAAGAGATCAAAGACTGGGATGGTTTGAATGAGTGATGAGAAGAGAGAGGGAATAGTTGTCAGAAAAGTACTGTAGTAGATATGTAAGCAGCAGGACAAAGACTTTTCATTTGTGCTTCTGGCCTCTTCTTACTTGGCTGCCACACTACCTGAACTCTCCCTTAGTCCAATAATCAGCTCTCATCAAAAGGAAAAAAAACCTATGCGCTGAGCCATATGAGAGCATAGAAACATGTACACGTGGTATTGTTCGACTATTATACCACTAATAATTTAAATGATGATACTGAAATATTATTTTGTATCTAACCAAATATTGCAGTGACACTTGTTTTGGAAGATACCTAAAAGATTTTAGGACTAGTTCAACATAAACAATCACTCATTCTGAATAGGCCATAATAACAATGAAGCTTAAACCAAAGTAATCTGGTTTATTCTAAGAAAGAAAAAAAGGGGGGGACAAAAGTAAATACTATACGATAAAAAAAAAAAGGGGGAGTGGGTGAAGAACAAAAGTGTAAGAAATATATGCTAGTTTGCTTTGTGATACAAATAAGTTATTTCTAGTTTATTCACAAAAGAATAAAAAAAATGGAAGTGCAACCAAAAAGTTTTATCTACTCAGGCTTTACAGACACACACACACACACACCTCCATGAAGTAGCCTACAGACCATAATTAAAATTAATCACTAAGACAGATTAAGAGAAAGAAAAGGGAGACATTAATTATTTATTAATACTAACTGACTTGGTTTCAATTAAGAACAGTAATATAGTACTAAAAAAAACTTTATACACTAGTAAAAACTGATGATCTTAGTTCACAGGATAAACAGTGAATGTTAAATTCCTGTATGATGATCAGATCTGGAATACTTATTTTTGTAACTATTATCTGCATACATACTATATTCACTAAAATAAAACCAACTTCATATCACTTTGAGCCTATGTCTCACTGTAACCAATCACCTGTCTGCCAGATCGTGTGTCAATAGCAAGCTGTCATCTCTCCCAGCCAAAACAGGATGAAACTCAATATCGTACTGTCCTCCAATCGGACCTACCTACAGGTACTGACTTCTCACGCCAACTGTAGCCTGTTCTATATCCCTTCCTAACCCATATCCATATGCACCAATGATCTTGTTTTTCACTTCAAACAACACCAAAGACACACAAAATCAAAACAGGATGTGAAATGACCTACTCTACATAATGTGACTAACACTACTTCCAATACTCGGGAATTTCTCAAATAATTCAGTGCTTCTGCCTTAGCTTCATGCACTAAATACAGCTACAAAATATAAAAGTGAATTAAACCTTGGAACTACTTCCTCAGCACAAGGGAGAACTATTTCTGCTCCAATTACAAACTAGAAAAAGCAGTTTGTATCAAACTCTGCTGAACTACATAGTCACTTTCACTATGCTGATATTTATTGTCAATACAATTAGTAACAACCTAAAAATTGACATCTATTATCAATATAATCATCATTCTTCAAAAACTCATATACCCTGTCAATACAATCATCAGCTTTTAAAAACTGATATCCACTGTCAACTTGTATGCATTTTGAAAAAAACTTATTTGAAAAAACTTATATTCAATGTCAGTTCGTACTACACTAAGAAATTATTCAAAAATGCCTATGTACAGTATACTCACATGGAATGCAATTAAACAGTAATCAATTTGCTAAATAAGCTTCTATAAAATAAATCCCACATAGTAAGTGAATGAAATACAGAGGCAGAAATGAGAAAATGAGTACAGTACTCTATTGTAAAACAGCGAGACATTCAATATTAACAAGGGCATATGCCCAATATACAGTGAGGGTTGCCTAAATAGAACTCGTCCCATATTCATAAAACCGTTTACCCACATCACTGGTTTTTAATTCCGATTTTCACAACAGCGGCCCAAAGGATTATGGCTTAATCTATTTATTGGGAAATATCACACCACTTTTCAAACATTTTATTGGAATTATGGAAATTGAATATCAGAAAATAACCTTGAACACTTCAAATCTTTAAAATTTTTAAAATACTGCACGAGGAAAACGTCAAATATCTGAAATGAAATACTGTACAAGGCAAATATTGTTTTAATTCATTTTTGCTTTTGAACTGTTAAATTTAGGTTACATGTCATTATTGACAATGTGGAGAAAATATAATACTATATCTAAATAACCAAATATACTTTATTGCTAAAAAGAATGGTATGAATAACTATCAATTAAGGTGTTATGATAAGCACTGCACTTTCCATTGCATTAATTAACAATTGATGCTACTCATTTTAAACAAATTATATCCATTACAGATGATAAATATCAGTTTAAATTAGTATATTCATAAAGTTTAAGCTTGGAAAATCTAAATTCACAAACTAACCAGAGTTTATTTTACCCAGTTACATTGTGTGTGTAAGAATTTCATAAGTGGATTACTAAACTAAAAGTATCTTGGCTATCACTGTATTAAGAGCTTTAATAGGTATATTACACTACTTTAAATTTCCTTGGGAGCATTCAACGAAAGTTGTAGGAAGTCTGGGAAGCCTGTCTGTAGGAGTTCCTTCAAATTCCTAACCCATATTTTCTTGTGCAAAATGCAAGTAATGAATTTTCTCACCTACATTCCAAAAATTTATTCCCATTTCAAAATGTTACAGTCACCAAATAAGTTAACCATTAATCATATGAATAGGGATAGTTTTTATTGTTTAGTTTAACCAGACTACGGAGCCAATTTATTTAGCTTTCACATGGTTGGCTGAAAAGAGATATAAAAATATTCTGTAATATGTATACAGAGGGGGAGCATTATCCTGACTTTATGTACCATTTTGCTTGAATCCTGATCAGGTTTACCATCACAAAAATGAGAACTCTTGGCCTGGTGAATGAGTGTCAACTTATGTGGAACAGACTGACCGTCCAAGACAAGAGGGATTTCCTATTTGGCCAATCAACAATTCTTCCAAAAAAAGTAAAGTCTCTGTCTTGCAAGCCATCATCACTATCTTCATAGATTTTTTTCCATCAGCTTTTCCCTAGATGGAATTAGAGGGTCATTTCTCTTCACTCATATCTCTCCTGAGCTATTTTTGTCCCACTGACCATCAGTTTTTTACCTGTCCTCTTTCCATGATTTCCTGAGCCCTCCTATAAGTCTTTGGTCTGTAACTTCCATTATCTACTACTTTTCTGACCAGCTGTTCCTCATCCTTCTCATGTCCAGAATATCAGAAATTTGAGATCTCAGTCTCTCTTCTAGTCTCATCAATTACTTGTAAAATGATATCACATCTCTCCATGAATTATTCATACACTTGATACCACATCTCTTCATTTATTGGTGCCACGTTTCTCCAATTGTTCATTTAAGATATAGCTTTCCTACTATATTCCAGATATGAATCCTGACATTTTATGGTTACACCTTTCTCTCCCATTCTCCTTGTCAGTGATTATGTTCCTGTTGCATAAAATAGTACAGGCCGTATGTATTCTTTATGTCTTTCATGTCTCTCTCTATTAATGGGACATCTTTATATACCAGTAGTTTAGGTATCTCTCTAAACCTCATCTATGAAACTTAATGCTCTCTCAGCTAATGCCTCACAGTCCAGTGTGTTTTCAAAGTCACAGAAATGCTATATGACTTTTAAAACCAGCTCTTTTATCACAACATGGTTCCAAACATCCCTCTCATCTGCATTTACTCTCATAATGCATTTTATGCATGAAAAACCTCATGATGTTAATTTTCCTTGTTTTTCTCAAAGACAAAGCCAGTAAAAAGGTTTTAAAAAACTTAAGATGATATCTAGCACAACATATTGGCAGACTCTCTTCAACTACATATGTACTGTACACAATCTTTTATTGGAAATATGACTTTTCTTTTTATTCAATACTCATCATAACATTTTTGCTGATACTTAAAACATTTGCATGATATGTAAAGATAAGCTGTACCTTTCATTCTACTCCCAAAAGTGTGTATGATCATGAAATGGTGGAAAGTTAAAAGTATACCATTTCTTAAGATTTCAGTATTGAACTCATAAATTTTCCTTTCAATCAAGGAATAGAAAGTGAATAAACTGTGACTAGTAAATTGATAAAAAACTAACATTACTCATCATCATATCTTATCGCACACCATCGTTCTACCCATTGGAGTGGTGTGTTGTTTGCCATCATGTCCCAACAAGTGGGCAACTACTCAAGATGTGATTTTTATTTTGGATTGGTTCCCCACAGGGGCATTCAGCACCATTTGTGCAACCCCATCGCTGGAGTTTATCCCTTGTCCTACAAACTTTTGTTCTTCCTCTATTCAGGGTGACCCATTTCCTTCTGGTGAGGGAGAATCCACAGGGCAGGTCTTCACTAGGGTCAGGGAGGGCATTATTAGTAGTCTGACTGTCGCTCTCTCTCCATGTTTGCAGTCTGTATTTTGATAGGTCTGGGGTCCTTAGTTCTTTCACTGTCATGAATCTCTTACATGATTTCAGACGTCTTCTTGTTTCACGATAGTTGTAGTGTTAGCCTGGGATCATTTGCTTGTTGGGTCTTTTCCTTTCTAGCCACGGTATCTCGACGGATGTCAGGTGGTGCGATGCTGGCTAGTCTATACAAAGCTGGCAGGGGTGTTGCACTTAATGTGCCAGTGATTATCGGCAGGCTTTATTTAGCTCGATATACACTCTTTTGGCGTGAGCTTGATCTTTCTCACACAGGAGCACAATATTCTGCAGTGGGATGACATAGTGCTAGGGACATTTGCTTTAAAGTTTTTGCATCTGCTCCCCACCTGGTGAATGCAATTTTGCTTAGGAGGTTATTTCTGGTGGCCACTTTTTTCTTGAGCTTGTTGACATGCTCTTTGAAAGTCTTTTTTCTTGAGCTTGTTGATATGCTCCTTGAAAGTCAGTGTTACCGAAAACAAAATTACTCTCCATTCCATAGGTTCAGTTTTTAAAATGACTGCACCCAGAAAACCAGTGTGTGTAGTACACCACAATTCTCACAAGATAAAATATTCTAAAGCATTCAGGATTTGCAAGTAAAATTACAATTAATCTGAGTCAGTTTTTCACATTTACCATAATGGAAACTATTTTTTTATTTGATTCTGACATTGACATTACTCTATAAATAGTATTAACCTATAAAAAAAAATATTTGATTCTGAGATTACTCTATAAATAGTATTAACCTATATACTATAAAAAAAGACTATGTCCCTATCTTTCCTATATTAAAATTTTCACTAAAAATGCCACAAAGTCGGCTTAAACCATACAAGGACACTTACAAAAGCTGTCCTCTTGTGGTAGTGTGGGTTTGTTTTTTGTAAGGCAATGTCTTTGTTGGGAAAAGTTTAATGGGTTTGCAAACAAGTTTACGTATATGGAAAAGTTTAATATTGATTTATTTTTAAAAGTAAATTATTTTGCTTACCTTTACTTTATTGTATGATTACTTTTTTGTTGTTTGAATTTTATTTTATTTGTTTTTTTTATAGGTGTGGAACTTCCCCCTACTATGAATTTAGCCTAATAAGCCTTGAAAGTGACTGTGATTTGAAGTAGAGCCTAGTTGGCAAGTGTAATCAAGAGAATTGTTGTATATATAAAAGTAGGCAAATAAAGGTTTATATAATTGAAGTTATTGTCCCTGTTGTGTGGTTAGTACATCGATTACTTGAACCCTATTAATGTTGTGATAATGTACTAGTCCCTGGTGTTAAAGGGCAAGATACAGAATTCAGTGTAGACATATATTGTTGGATTGAATCCCTGGTAAAGAGGTATTGCTGGTAACTAAAATATACTTCTTGTTACAGAGGACAATATCGATTATTTCTGTTGATATGCATCTAGTTTTTTTGGTTGGATTAAAGACCCTAATGTTGTAAAGAGGCAAATTATATCTTAATATAATTTTTGAATACATTGACGTACTATTTTTTTATATTGCTTTGCAGTTACAGGGTAATCTTTTTGATATGCAAATTAATTCTAGTTTAGATTGGTTTTGTAGATTAAGTAGTTTTAGAAAGATGTGCGCTTGAGTGTGTATGTGGTGTGAAAGTGGTATATTTTTCATGAAAATAGTTTTTTTTTTGTACATGCATACATACATACTACTATACTATACTATACTATACTATACTATACTATACTATACTATATACTATACTATCTATACTATATATATATATATATATATTATATATATATATATATATATATATATATGTATGTTATATGCTCTGATTTTGGTGACCTTGTGCTGAAAAGGGACCAAAATCCCTTTGTTTGTTTGCAGTAATAGTTCTAGAATAAATATAGCATTAAGGAAAACTTTGTCTGAATAACCTTACATATTTTCACTTGACACCATCTGCCCATTATATTTTACTTTACTTGTTAATCTAGCCAATCTAGCCACAACATTCCCAGACATATATATTCAATACTGCTTTTCTATCTACTGAGGAAGCATCAAACTTCCATTCTTCCTTCCTCTTTAATCACAGAAACAATGTACACGCTGGGCAATGTCTTTTGCCTTCCACATTAAAATGCATCTTATATTCTGATTCAACTGAAACATTATGTAGTACTAACTACTCAAATATAACTAAGTAGAAGTCAAATGAAAAGGAAATTAACATTTTGGACAAGTTCTTTAGGTAGTTCTAATATGAATGACAAAAAGTAAAGGTAGTTCTAATATGAATGACAAAAAATAAAGGTAGTTCTAATATGAATGACATACAATAATTGGACCAAAGTAACATAACAAATGAAGCAATCTCAACACAAAGGTAATTTAAACCCAAACTTACAAGCAACTCCAAGTAAAGCTGACTAACACTTCTGCATAGGACTTACCACTGCTTGGTTACCTCAAGCCTCAGAAAAGACAGAAGCCCGCAAATTACAATCACCCCCAGGGAGTACTACACATTTTCAGGTTTTCCAGAGTAAGCTCAAATTGTGTGAATTATCTTTTAAGATTCTAAACAGGTCCCTATGAGATCTACAACGCTTTCTCATTTACTTTACATCAGCAGATCAATGGTCATCACAAACTATATACATACAACTGTTAACTGCTCTGAGAGAGAGAGAGAGAGACAGAGACAGAGAGAGAGAGAGAGAGAGAGATGTGTTTCATTTCAAACACAGCTGATCCTCCAATGTTGCATCTGTCATAGAAAAAGACTGAATAACTAACCTGTTTGCAGTATCGTAGGATATCAACCTTATCCTTCAAGCACGTGACTTTGGAGTTGCTATCAGTGACCCATCTGCCAGTCTCTGACATGTATTGGGCATGATACTGCGACCGCCCAATACACATCATTGCCACCTGGGGTTCGAACCTCGGTCCCGCTTCGCCACCTGAGACGCCGCTCTGCAATGAAAAAAGAAATTTTGAAATTTATGATGAAAACAACCTTAATTTAAGTGCCTACGAAAAACTGAGAGTCTATCCGCTTCTAAGAGGCACATATAAAACCTCAACTATAATAAGTTCTATGCCGAGGATTCATGCTCTAATACACCAAAATCTTGGATTTTGTAGTTGAAGAGTTATCATGAAAAACAATGCAACAAAATTAAAACAAGAAGTAACAAACACTATTAAATGGATAACAATATATACAATATATACAGAAGTCTTCTGCACAGGAAATAAGAATGTCTTTATGTAAGGAATTAAAATTGCATGAAACCATGTAACAAAAATTTAATTAAATGAAAATACTCAAATATCAGAGAAAATATTAAAGACCCATTTTTTACATAATTTTACAATAAAATTCCATGCTGTAGTTCACCCACCATATTCAAAGGATTTACAGCAATTAAAATTCACTATATAACAATCCATAAAAAAAACTATTCAACGCTCAGCACTCCATACTTTTACTCGAGAGATCAGTTTTTATATGCCACATCAAGCTCTGAAGCTCCAGGATAAAGGTCAAATCACAGCCATTCATCGAGCTTGATACTCAGTTATATTAACATGTTTAAACCGAGTCTCCTGGAACTAGATATTGAAGCAATACGGCATTCTGTATAGCTATTTATTCATTTTATTTAAACATTGTAACTGAAAATCTAATTATAATGTTAATGAAAACATTGTAACTGAAAATCTAATTAGTATACTGTTAATGAGAAATAAAAGGATTTAAAGTTACAAATCCAAAAATGTAGTTCACTGCATACAGACAAGTAGTTTTTCCAAACAAAGTTCACTGCATACAAACAAGTGGTATTTCCAGATAAAAAAGCCCCATAACAAAACTTTAAAATGATAAGTTTTGCAAATTCAGTGAGCACCATCACTGCTGTCAATAATTAAAATTAGCTTCCATTTGATCACCTCTGATGAACTTCCACAACACAGCAGAGGCCACTCATTGATAGAACCTATCATCTTTATGGGAGTAAGTGATGAGCCAAAACACCTTACTTTCTTTTAATATCATACTGTTAATGATGTATAATTAAGCTAAGAGCCTCTACCATTCTCTTGTGCCATTTAGTTTTAAAATAAGAAAATCTGTTCCTCATCCTAAGTTTCCTGATTTGTGTTTCAGGAGGTTCGTGTTTCTCTAATAATTATTGGGAGATCTGTCTTCCTATAAAATGAAAACTATTAAGTTTTAACCTAAAAAGGGTGGGAGCAATATCACCAGGAGATGGAAAAGAACTGCCTTTGCCTAACATCTATACTGTACTGTACTGTACTCTCATACTCTCTTACCAGGAACAAATCCACACTACACCGATTTGCTCATCTACAGCTCATGGCTACAAAGGAAAATCAATACATACTGCGGTAAATGTGAAGATTCTATACCACCAATACAAATACAGTATTTAAACAATCAATATATACTGAACTTTAATAATTAGCATTGAGAAAATACATGCAAGTAATGTTTGCGTAATAACCAAATCAAACCAAGCACATATAAACAAACACAGCAACTGCCCTTTATTATTCAATTCAATTAGGTCATCTCTAAGGAAATCAATAACAGTACACGTTCATTCATTTGGTAAAAAACAAACCAGACTGCCTCAGTCTATTTTTCAGCAACTTTACACAAATAAATAAAAATACATATAGTGAATACATACAGATGCATTATTTTACACCAATTTAATAGAGCCGTTCCTTACTCCAAAAACATCATCAATTGAATTACCATTATTTTTGGAGTTTTAGCTTAACCAGTTATAAAAATTGTTCAACCAAACCACAAAGAAAGTTTTTGGTCGTTACCCCCACCAGCCTAAGTCTTTACTAAAACATCCTTACTAAACAACAACTGTGCTTTATCCTTAAACTGACAGAATGCCTTTGTCTAACCAATGCTTGAGAGATAAGGAAAAATAAAATAGCACATAACTTTTGCTTGGTAAAAGATGGAAAGTTGAAGCAATGCGGAAAATCAAAGTATAAAGAGGCCTTGTAGCAAGGGGGCAAGGAGTCGTCAAACCCAGAAATCCTGAGACAACTACAACAAACCCAAAAACCCTGAGACAACTAATTTCCAACTACGTAGAACATAAATCACTTCACGGATTGCCTTTACACATATGGTACCCATGGCATAAGCTGTCAATAAACTTCACTATCATAACCCTGTTACTACAAATACTACTATGACAACTACAGATGCCACAGACTTTCTAAATATGAAGATTTTTCTTTCAGTGAAAGTGGTTTGTTGCTCTATTACAGAAGCATTTTGTCTTGCAAGCCTTACAAGAACAAGTGTTACAAATATACCAAAATATTTTTCAAGATATTTTCAAAATCAAAAGTTTGTTATATTTTTAAAGTCAAAAGTTTGTAAACAGATATTTGATATTTTTAAAAAATCTCCCAAGTTTATTTTTACTCTCACAAAACTAAGATCCACATAGACATGTGGTTGAAAAGAGCCCACTTATCTGAAGTATCCATTCACATTTTTCAAGGACAAGCCCTAAGGCAGAGCCTGTCTTCCTCCAGCCTTCAACACATCTGAGCTACCACCTGAATGATTACATGAACTGATAAGAAATATGCTGAAAAGCTGAACTTATCTAAAAATCCAATTAGACACTGCTATTGAGAGAGAGAGAGAGAGAGAGAGAGAGAGAGAGAGAGAGAGAGAGAGAGAGAGAGAGAGAGAGAGAGAGAATCCTAATACTATTAATGACGTGAGAGAAGTGTACAATATAAGACAAAACATTCAAATAATCTCTACTGATCATGTAAAAATTGAATTGTTGGGTATCTTATAAATGGAGTCCAATGAATCTTTGTCTTTAATAAGAAAAATATAAGGATAGTCAACTTTAAGGTCCTGACCCAACCCAAACTTGGAAAAAGTGGAAAGGCCTGACCCAATGAAAAATTAAAATCCTGCCTCTAAAAATCAACTACTGGAATAAGACCATAAAATATAAGCGACTGCAATTCAGTACATCCTTAATCTATATTCTGACGCTACATAGCTTCATGCACCACTGCAACTTTTCTAGGAACATAATTAACACCCGCTTATTGGATCAAGTCTTGTGCTGCAATGCTGTGCTTATACCAAGGCTAATTACTCTTCACCATTGAACAAAGGCCATAGTTAAGGTACAACAAAAGAAGTAGAGAAAGGATCATGCATATCTTTTCTCATGTGAAGACACTAGACAAGCCACTTTCTAACCCTAAACATCCCAGATGAACATCAAAAGGAAGTACTGAAATATAACAAGAAAATAATGGAATTAATTCCCAGGCATATAAAAATAATTTATCCAAGAGTTGAGCGACTTTTAATTTCCATTTCTACGTACGTCATCCTAAAAAGTATAAGCCAGCATGACATTGGTTAACCTAATGTGGTTTGCTTCTATCACCTGCTTCTCATAAGTTAAACCAGTTCAGCCTTTAAACAAAAACTATAAACATGAAATTATCATAACCTGAAACACATACATTGATTAAGGACCAACATTTCAGGCTAGTAACAGAAGCAATGAAATGGATGGAAGAATAAAACACCCAAGAAAGAAAAAAAGATTTACATAAAATACGAGAAACTAGGGAATGAGAGAAATGGGAGGAGGGGGAAAGGAGAGGATAAGAGGGGGGAGGAAGGGTGAGGCAGTGTGTGTGTGTGGTGTGGCTGGGACATAACTAGGGCCACCCTGAGTCACCCTTGTGCTGTTATTGATCTTTGGAGCCACCCGAGGTTCTCTTGCTACTGTTGCTGTTCTTCTTTTTTTTCTTTTTCTTTTTAAAGAAATCAATATCTCTCTTTAATGGCTCCCCCTCTAGACACCTTCATTTCTCTTCTTAGACTTTCAATGAGGAAATAAGAGTAACAGCACTTCCTTTCTTTTTTCTTTCTCTTCGTCCTCACCATACTACCACACCTACAAAGGCAACCTAACTGGGGAAGAGACCCCAGCAAACTCGAACTCCTTTATTGTTGCTGTCAGATATTGATGTTTGACAACATGAGCCCTGACTTCATTGTTTCACCCATCTTCGTTGTTGTCTGTGCTCTCAACAGAAAAGCTTCATGTTACACAATGAGGAGTATTTGAATTCAGTGACCCTTAAAACTTCACTTACAGACCACAATGAAAGTCCATTTATATTTAAAACATAAAGAGCTTCACTTTAAAAGATTACAATCTTGTATAGTTATTACCTTGACAGAAAAAATGTGAAAAATGTCTATAGTTTATAGAGATTAATTGTTTTAAATCCTAATGAAACTTTAAAGTACAGTCTTCAAAATAAAAAATGTTGTTAATTACAGGGAAAGTTTTTTTTGCTTACCTAAAATTTAAAATGTAAAAAGTATCAACCCCAAATGCAAATAAAAATTTCCACAATAAACAAAAATCTGTGCATAAGTGCTCTTCCATTTTTTTATGATACTAAATACCACATGAGTAGCTAGTGAATGTATATATTCTTTACATATGCATGGATTTGTGTGCATGTGTCCAGAGGGGAGAGAGTCATCACTGCCATCATTCAACTACCAAATCAGGGATAAACTTCCATTACAAAAAACTGATTAATGTATTAAAGCCAAAAGCATTAAAACCATGATGCTAACATACACACAAAAGGTACCTCTGCAGCATATCTCCTTCTCTTAAGACAATGAGATACTAATCTCTAGCTTGCACATTCTCTGCTACTTCTGATTATTCAGGCCCTTCTATTTCATCACTTCTGCGACTCTGCTGACTAAGTCCTCCTCCTTCCACCCATGACTTCCTTTTTATATATATTTCCACTAATCTATCATCCTGCTGTACGTAACATTAAGACAAATCACTTCAGCAACAACTAAGGTACTAACATCATCTTTAATTTGTATTCAAAAACAAATTTCACTGCCAAAAAAGAAAGGTGACTAGCAATCCTTTCCTTGATAAATCTTTTCTTCCAAGCTTTTTAAGAGATCCTCTGTACTTATCCTAGCATTGGCTCTACTAATTTCTCATCCTCACAATAGCCTCAGTGCTTCAAGATACGTACATGTAAGAATACTTTCTAGGCCATCTTTTACTTTTCTATCTTCCCGAGTCTGACTTATACAAATACTCTCCTAACCATACTCACACAAACATTTACTCTTATAAACAATTACTCTAAAATTTACATCGGCCCCATAAACATATTTTTATAATAAAAGTTTATATAAAAAATAATATATATATATATATATATATATATATATATATATATATATATATATATATAATATATATATATATATATTATATATATATATATATATAAACACACACATAATTACCTAGGAATTAAATAGCTTTGACCATGTAATTACTAGGTAAGTACATACTATATATAAAATCTACTACAGCATTTGCTTTTACCATCAGCTTGAAACAAATCCTTCACAATACTATCCATTCTGAGGAGCTCCTGCTTATTTTACTCATTTGCAATGAACTTCTCTTACCATCAGCATAACAATTGCTCCCAAATGCCAGTATGAACCGACTGCCATAAAGCACTTCCATACAATGTACTATCTGAATTTTCTGCTTTCCTTACTCGCAATTACCTTCACAGCATTACCTTTAGCAATTACTTTATAAACTTTCGTCTTATATGCAAAACTGACTCATGTTTTAATTAATCGCTCCAACAATTCCAACTTCCATCTTTTGGTACCATACATTCAATAACCGTTTACAAGCTCCCGACACAGTTAAAATCTCTCCTTTTGCATTTATATTCCAAGTTCCACTGGCCTTTCTCTGCATTCCATTCTCTCTAGTATCATTTTTTTTTCCAAATTTGTTGATCAATCCACCCATTCATTTCATCAATTCTTGCCTCATTTTTTTGCCTCCATATTTGTCAATTCTTTGTTTTACTGTTTTTTCATTTATTTTCCCTTCATAAATGCCTGTACCATCAACCACTCCCTGCTTCCCTGAATGGCCTTTTTAATTCCCATCAACTCTTAAAATTTCTTTATGTAATTAGTAGTAGTGTATTTGTCATCCACCTTCTCCAAATCCACTATTCTCTCCTCTGTCAATCACATTCCCTTGCCTTAATTACATTAAATGTACAATTATAGCAACATTCTGAACCATTGCTCTCCTATTAAAACTATATGTATTATTGTAAGGCAAAGTTAAAACTACGTATGATTGTAAGGCAAAATTAAAACTACATATATGTATTATATTTTGTAACTTTTGCCTCAGTTAAGTTATGACTGGATATACCCTAACTACTTTCTTTTTTTACTCAATATTAAATCAATGGACTCTGCAAACATATGGCTAAACAGTCAATTTTCTTGTATTTTTATGGCAAAACAGCCAAATTTCTTATATTTTCAACCCTAAGTATGTTCTTAATAAACATTATCTTTTGATAATACACTTCTAACAGTCACACCCCCCATAACATACTTCTACAAAACATTCCATATTCTTATTCATACCATAGTTACAACTATACAATCTCTTTCCTTATTGCATACATCAGCATTTAACACTAAAACAACCACTATCTCCTTCAATTTAACTGTACAAATGCATATGTATGTTCTAGGTAATTAGATATTCTTCAAAGCTCTATTACATTTACCTGTAACTTTATTTTTATAGTACAATAAAAGTAGTTTTTGTGCTGCTGTTTTTTTTCTTAATTCCCATGATACACATTCGTGTGTAGTCCAGTACTGAGGGGCCAATGATAAGATACTCTTCAAATAAACAAATACACAACTGTAAATACATAAATTATAGATACAAAATTCATTTTTGAAAGTGGCTGTTGTATAAGAAATGTGACTCATAAAAAGAGAAGTATCACCAGTGACTTTAAAAAAAATAAAAAAAAATAAAAAAATAAACACTTTCCAGTAGAGGAGTATGGGCAATCAAACTTTATTTAAACCAGGTCTGGAAGAACATAAGAGGAAACCATCACCAAAGGCACCGACAAACCAAGCTCTTAAAGAGGGAGCCAATCATACAAAACACGAACGGAAAAAAATGAGCCAAAGCCAGATTTCTGAAAGAAGCGATTTAGTCAACCAAAATCTGAAAGCAATTAAAAGTTAACCAATTGACCAAAACCTGAAAGAAACAAAAGTTAACCAATCAACACAGACAAAAGGCACCTGGACATGTGGACATAAGACTCATGAATAACAGATGTCATTTTACACTAAAACCCCAATAAACAATTTTTGCTGCAGAGAACAAGCTTTAGCCATTTTCTTTCTTTCCTGTCCAAATCAACTTAATTACTTTCCACGCACAAAAGTCAGTAAACATCTGACTTTCCAATTTATTCCACTCCAATTGGTTCCCCCTTCTAACCCTTCACCAACTTTTTATAAAGCACCCATTCCCTTTCCTTCTCCATCCGTGACACTGCTTTCATCTTGACATTTACAAATTACGAGCCTTCTGTTAGAAACCTCTTTTGATTATCCAAATCATTCATGTTATTATAAGATTTTTAATGAATTTTCCTAACTATCCCTGGCTATTTCTAAACTGTGTATTCTGTATGTATTAAAATTTCTTATTGTAACTTTGTAAAAGATTACATATTCTATTTTACTGTATTCAGCAAAAAAAAAAAAGAAAAAAAAAAAGACTAAACCTTAATTGAACTGAACGAGTACACTGATCCGTAAGACCTATTAATACTGTATCCAATCTCTGGAGTATGAATAAAAATATGATTCATTCAATATCATGCTCTGTGTGATATTCATCAATATCATGCTTTGTGTGATATTCATTGTAACATAAAAAGTTGTCCTGTAAATATATAACAAGTGCAGAATTGCAAAGACTAAGCAAAGTTGGTGTGACAAACATACACAGATACATGAATACACATACACACACACTAAAGTTTTACCAAAAACATTTTAGATTTTCTACAACTTGAAACAAGGAAATATTTTCAATTCTGGAAAACTATTTTCTGCCAAAATACTGCCACAGGGAAAATTCCACTGGTTGTCACTGGAATACGAGAATAACTCGAAGGATTACAGAATCTATTGTTTAGCAATATAATCCAAACCACACAGGCATGAAGCAACTACAGAACTCCACACACAGTAATACCTAAAATCATTGGCAATAGTATTGTTTTAGAAAACCGTAATCCCCACATGCCGTAATGCCTAACAGAACTTCATACCTTTATTAATTTACATATGATCCACTCTCTCCCCATCAATAAATACACACCCTACAGAGTATATATTTAGATGGTATTCAAAAACATTTTCACAGCATACACATTCTTACACCATAAAACCACACAGCAAACAAAAATGAAAGGCATGATGTACCATACCAGAAACTCCCACTCAAAAGATCTACAGCAATTTATTACAAAGTCAAAATTTCTTATTACACTACTAATTTTAGAACTAATTTACCAAATACCCCAAAAATTGGGTGCTACGACAAAGTTTTCTTTTTCCTTCTCTTTATCAGTAAAAATTCAGTTATCTTGATGCAATTTCAGTTATTGTTTTACTGAACTGACGAGGAGGACCAATCTCATCTCAGTGGCAATTTTCTCCTTGGTTTTAATAATCAATCTACTTTTAAGAAGTGATCAGGTCCTTCCATCCTGTTATTTTTCTTTCATTCTTTGTCTTCTTTACTTTAGCCCTGAAAAGTTCGTTCCAAATCTTTACATTTGGTATCACAAACTTACATTCAGTATCGGAGACCTGATGGTTTCTCGTTTCACAATTTCTGTGTCCTCATCAGAAGGACGACTTTCTGCTTTCTCCTGTAAGGGCAGCCAGGTTGAATCTTCAACACACGAAAGAAGGCTGATCTCTGTACTCTTAAACTCTTCATTCACACAGGCAAACATAGGAAACAGGTATCCAACAGGGTCCTCCTCAGGATAAAGTCACAACTTCCTGTTATAAAGCCACAACCTTTTCATAACTAGCAGAAGATTTCCTTCTGATCTTTCTTGTACTTAATTCCTCACTTTGGGAACTTCTGATGCTTCAACTGGATGGTCCTTTCATCCTGCCTCGATTATAAATTGCTATCAACCATAGTGTAAATGGCCTCTTTCCTTCCACTAATTCTTAGACTTTAAACTCTAAGGGTACATGGCAAATAAGTACGTAAAGCTAAAGCATCATATGTAGGTCTAGTCATGCACAGTACAGGCCTCTAAATGTTAACCGATACAAGTTGGTGTGACTGAAATTTCAGCATGTGGATGTAAGGCAGCATATAATTAATGTACAGTTACTGAAATGTGTTTTGTAATAAAAACAATATATACTGTACTTGTGGGTTCAACTACCAGTCTCTCAGGTGCTCGAAAAGTACTGAGTAAAGATTTTTTAGGAATATTTATCTTGGAGGCACTATGACAGTTTCTGGAAATTATCATCTTCCACAGTATAAAAATCACTTTAAATGGTGGTGACAGAATCTATGAAAACTTTCAACTAAATTAAAAAACCAATGAAATAACAACTCGATACAATAATGAATACTCACAAGAATGAGAAGACAGCACTATTGAATTTACATTGCATACTATGCAAAAATGAAAATCACTGAAGAAATCTTCAGACCCAACACTAAAATAGTCATAACTTACATCCTTCACACTGCTTATGTAATATGTAACACCAAATATATTTAAAACTGTAACGCCAATCTCTTATAGCCAAAATAACAAAAATTCTTAAGCAAAGGATACTAAGGCATATAATCAAACAATTAAAGTAACTTAGCACATAAACTCACTTTGAAGTAACATTAACTAACTGTAAGCAATACTAGAAGTATAAGTCCCATTCCAAAAGCAATACTAGAAATACTAAGTCCCATTCCAAAGGCACACAATTTCCTCGAAGTACTCTCTTTGGAACAGGAAGATGTCAAAAGAAAAATTATAACAATTTAGCAACAAAGATCACACAGCAAATCAGAAAAACAAACTATACTTCTTCCTCGATTCATTAGACCAAATTACTGTATGTTACTTAGAAAGAAATATGTTAAGTAAAGCAACAGGATTCCACTAAACAAGGCCTACATACACACAATTGTCTCCAAAATTCCTAAATGATATCTATCATACGTGAGCCAGCATATCTGTGCATGTCACTAATATAGAGACCATTACTCTTGCTGAAGAGTCAAGGTATATTTTTTTGAGCAGCCCACTAACTTCAGGGGAATTAAAAAACAAACCATTAACAGCATAGCCTGAGTACAAACCTCTTTATGCAAAGAGAAGAAACAACACAATACTTCTGATAATTAGCATATAGCCAACCTACTTAAGTAAAACAAAGCCTTCTGTTATCATAGCCTTGACAATGGGCTACACTGATCTTAAACCCACAATAAATCCAAAATAAAAAGAGAAGTGAGAACAAAATTAATCCATTATACACATAATCTTATATGCTTTGCAGCATGTTAATCAAATTGCACACTCCCTGACCTTTACCAAAGTATTACATAAGAACTCATGAACTACATCTGATCATTGAAGTTACAGTTAATTCATTTTCTATACTAAAACTGAATTCATTTTCTATATGATCCTTCACACTGCAATACGTACATGGAATTGCACATGAATATGAGAATTCATTGCCAAACTGCAACAACACAGAAAACCAGACTAGTACTATGTATATGCAACTAATTTTTCCATTTTTAATTTGTGTTTACGCATACAAGAACAGTTTAGATATAGATTTACCTTGAATCTTAAATTCCTCCACTTTCCTAAAATCGTTCACCGAAACCTGGATACTGTCACACATTCAAATACAATTTCAGCAAAAACATTATGGTACAGTGATAAACCCATAAAAGCTTAACATACCAACACACCCATGAACAATTCATACCAACTGCACTACCACCCCACCTGCCAATAAAACTGAAAAAACAACGCTGACATAGATCTGATGAAATCTTGATAGCACGACTGTGTAAATCTACAATCCCTGGACGTATCTAAGTGGTTTACTTTTCCTCTTCATAAAAATTCTAGATTTCTCTGCATGCTTTTAGCCCATGAACCCTCTTTCCTATAGATGGATGGATGTATGAGTTTTAGGGCAAAAGCCCAGGCACTGGGGCCAAAGAAGCCATTCAGCGCCGTAATGGAAAGTAAATAAATTACATTATAAATGAGTTAATAAGTGTATGAAGAAAATGGTTCACAGATATATTACCATATGACAAATGAATGAATTAAAGAAGAAAATGCTTAATAAATAAATATATATCTCTATGATGTGAGATAAAAATAATTACTATATGTTATTAAAAATGTTTATAGACTTTAAAAAGGAGATGAGAGCAGAAATATCTGCTTCATCTCCCAAAATATCAAAGGGATTTACCCCTAAAATATCTCTCTCTGGTTAAAATATCTGGGGCAAGCAACCAGAACGTGCTCCACTGTTAGCATCTCGCCACTGCAAGCACACACTGGGAGGCTGCCCCCTTCTAAAATAAACTGATGGGTCAAATAAGTGTGCCTAATCCTCAGTCTGCTTAAAACTATTTCTGTTCGTCTATACTTTCTATTATTGGCAAGATGAGAAGTCCATCTTTCTTGCCATTTGCTTAAAATATAAGACCTAAAAGGACCTTTTAGATCTGTATGAGGCACTTTACTAAAAGCTGTTTCTGATGAGACACTGGCAGCTTTCGCTTTACTATCTACCATCTCGTTTCCACAAATCCACACATGTGAAGGGACCCAACAGAAAGAGACAGATTTACGCAAATAATACAAATGGAAGAGCGATTCCCGAACTTTTTGAACTAATGGATGGAAGCTATTGAATTTTTTAATAGCTTCTAAAGTGCTTTTGGAATCCAAGTAAATGACAAAATTAGTGTCGCTGCTTTGAAAAACTATATCCAGGGCAGAGACTATGGCTGTTAATTCTGCTGTGAATACAAATGCAAAGTCAGGTAGTTTAGCTGTACTACGTATACTATGCTGTATCACCCAGGATAACTACACAGCCAACACCACTACCTGACTTTGATCCATCCGTATATATTTTTGTCACATTAGTATGGACAGTTTCGTGCTCCAAGAATTTTCCCTAATCTCTTCCTCAGGACAGTCTTTTTTTGTTATATGCTTTTTTGCACACGGATGCTTCAGGAATAAGCCATGGAGGATACACAAGATGTTTTACTTCCCTGACTTTCTGGGATTTAAGATTATTACCCGTAACATCTTCATTTAGTCTAACTTGGAATGGTCTAGAGGCTCTTATACCAGGAAAGACCCATGAGTCTGCTTCCCTCAGCACCTGGAAGTTGGGATTTTTGGGAGCACTTTAATTCTAGCCATGTACCTTAATTCTAGTTCTTGCTTTCTCAGACCAAGGGGAAGTTGGTTAGTATCAACATATATGCTTTCAACAGGTGAAGTTCTAAAAGCCCCCGAGCATATTCTCAGCCCCATATTGTGTACAACGTCCAGTTCCTTCAGCCTTGGTTTTACAAGCTGAGGAATAAATCTGACAGTCATAGTCTAGCTTGGATCGACACAACGAGTCATATAGTCTCAGCAGGAATTTTTTATCAGCTCCCCAACTAAATCCAGAAACAACCTTTAAAATATTCAGAGATTGTTTAACCTTAATCTTTAAGGAATTTATGTGGCTGACCCATGTCAATTTCTCTTCATTTCCATAAGGAATGATAGATCCTTTTAAAATAAGTGTGGGAACCTCTTCCACACGCTGGCACCTAGTAAATCTAACAGAAACTGTTTTAGACGAGGAGAATTTAAAACCATTCTCATCAGCCCACTTTGTAATAGCATTAACAGACCTTTGCAAATGTTTACATACTGACGAGGCATCATATCCTGTGCAGTATATTGCAAGATCATCAACAAAAAGCGAGCATTTAACAGGTGATGATATTTGTTGGACTATACTGTTTATTGCCACTGAAAAACTCTTTCCTATAAACCTCTTTCCTGAATGAGGTGGTTTTATCAATCCTTCAAGGCCCAGTCTATTCTCACCTTTTTCTTGTTTCAGTAACATCTATGATAGATATGACTGCCTGTTACATCAACCTTAGTGCAATAAGTATTATCACCCACCCAGAGTTTACCAATTATGGATCATGACCTTACATAAGTCATGTTTGGTTGCTGTCATCAGAAATTTGGGGAATCTCATCTGATGATCTTGACAATCATCCATAAACCCACCTAGGATAACAACCTCATTACGGCTTCAATTCTTTGTCCTCTATTTTTAATTAAAAAGCCACTCTATTACTCATGTAAGAGATGAAGCTTCTCATGTTCCTTTACCCATTTCTTATGCTCTAATCAGTTAACACCTAACTAAACTAGTTTATCTTTACGGCAATTACCTATTTCACCCTTCTGTTACACTCACTATCACACCTACTATAACGTCTTTTCCCCTTTAAACTTCTACTGAAACTTGAAAAATGTAGCAATGACTGGCCACTCATTTAATTCTTAATAAAAGATTACAATCCATAACTGTATGTATGTGATGACACATAGAAAGCATAAACCCTCTAAAAAATCCACACGAACAGCTGTTTTCCCAGGGTAAAAGATACTGTTCATGATAAATGTTGCAGCCTCATCAAACTAACATGGCGATTTCATATTGCATTTATCAAATTATTTATGACAGTGGTGATTTTGTTCAGTGTTCAACAAATTACTTATGACAAACTTGAAACAGAAATAGTTTGAATAATAATTATACAACTACATTCTTTGAAAATTTTCATTCATGTAAGTTACAGAATTTGGATTTCTTTGGGTTTGCCAACATAAAGCTAGGGTACACTAAGTAAACTGTGTTGGATAATCCTGGCAGGATTATCCAACACAGTTTTACTTCTTTTCATCAATATCTAACACACCACAGCTTGACTTGGTGCCACCAGAGCTGATGGTATAGATGATGTACATACTGTACTGTAACTATGCTTAATTTATGGACAAAAATTACCTACAGTACAGTGCTCAATCTGGCCTTCAATTCCATTTCAATCATATTTGGCCTTATTCCCATAGAGACAGATATCTAAGCCTCACTGAACCTGTAACAGTCATGATGCAGAAAGCCTCATTAGGCATAAGCTGTCCTCCTCATCAGTGCTACCTCCACTTCAGTTTCACTCTTTCGTAAGACCTGCCACAGTCAATGTCAGTTTTCCACAACAGCCTTTAGCCACAGTAGTGCTTCTATCTTACTAATTTTTCATAAAATAGCACTTTGTTTATTATCTTTTTTAACTGGATAATGTGGTTTATTTTTCTTTGCAAACTTTAAGTTCTTATCTTACGTACCTTAACTGTACTTTATTTATTTACCTTTCTCCAGTATATGTATGTTCATTTGGTAATTTCTGTTTTGTTGTTTCTATTAGAATATTTTTGGTCATGAGATTCAACTCATGGGGGGACATCATTCTTTCTCCCTTGAAATAAAGTGTTACCCACTGTTCACTTCCTTCATTTTCTATTTTATTTTGTTCTTGGTAACACGGTTTCTCTGATTACTGTTTAAATTAGTTTCAACCCATTTCACAACCTTTATGTTAAGCAGTGAATCTGAGGGGTATTTTATTAGCTTTAAGCAGTTGCTCTTGGTTTTTCTTGATGTCACTCTGTGTGAGACAGCAGGCAGTTAGGTTTCTGGACTGTCTGATGCAGCACCACAAACCCTGGCCTTACCTGAAGGTCATTTAATTTCCAAGATCATGTAGCCACTGAATTTCATCACTTACTTGCTCTTTTATTGTGATGTGGTCTTGTGAAATTCATCCTCCTCCTTACCATGAGATATTGAAATTGCAGTCAAGACATTCCTCTTTCTTGGAGCCAGATCCTCCAAACAGACTAACTTATGTGTACTTAATGAGCAGGGTGATAAAAAAAAGAAAAGTGTAAATAGTGGACCTATGCAATAAGCAGCTCCAGGATACTTCAAGGAGCATTATATGCATTATACTGAGACCTGAAAGGTAATGCGGAAAAGTTCTTTCATCTTTTTTGAATGTCGTCTCCTTCATATGAAGAACTTGTGAGCAAGTTGAAAGATGGAATTGGACTACAAGACACACTTATGAGATCATTCATTCCTCCTGAAGAAGCTGTAGTCCTGTCTGTAAGGTAATTACAGTTAAAAGTAAATGAAATAGCAATGTGTATTACTGCCGCACGAGAAAAAAACTGTTTGTCTGAACAGCTTCATAGACTTCTTCAGTATTTTAGACCACTCAGCACCACACAATGTAACAGTGCACGCATCAGGTGAATCTCTGCCGCACAGGATACATGTGAAGGATTTCATTAAAACTCATTGATTTCTATGCCGCACGATTTTTCCGTCCAGGGAAGAAGAGTATCAACTAAGGAAAGAGTGCACCTTACTACCAGGAGCTGAGACATGAGTTTTTCTATCCCTGGAGGTATTGATAGTGGCTGTTCAGGGAATCACTAAAGGAAGTCACACTAACAACATTACTCTGGAAAGTGCCCCAAGAATTAAGTGGTGTCATTGTTGTTCTACTCTTTGGTAGAACAACAATGTTTGCCTCTGACTGCAAGGCCTTCAAATAGTGCCCTCCAGCAGACCATCAGACCTACCACACCAAGAGATTTCCCCAGTTACTCTGGGACCTCCAACACCAAAGACACACACATAGGGGAAAAGGTTTGATGTTGCAAAGGACAGAGTTATGATGGTGGATTTGGATGAGATGAAAATCAAAGCCATTCAGGGTTTGTATGCTGAGGTTTCATTCTCAAAAGGTGCTTGATGGGGGTTTGCTGGATTTTAAATCAAAGGCGGCTTGGGTGGCCAAGTTGTGCTATGAGATGAAGACGGCACTTCACCATGGAGCACCGACATTCCAATAGTTAAATCTATTGCAATCACCTTAAAGAACATCAAGCTTTGCATGGAGGGGAAAGGGGTGAGTAGGTGTTATGATTGTCTCATGGAGGCCCAGCACTAATTTCTTTTCAGTCAACACTTGTGGGAGGTTCTAAAAGATTCAGTATAGTTCTTCACCAGCACATAGCCCATCAAGTCACCGCAGATGACACTGCTCTGTGTGTCCCTGCCTCTTCTACCAGACTGGTGACATTCTCCAGTAATGGTGGACTGACGAACGGACCCGAATGAGTCTCCTATCTCTACTGTCGAAGAAGGCTTTTGAAGGAGTGGCCATGACCTATTAAATGGATTTTTGTTTTTCTGTACTATAGTGAACATCTATTCTACTGATACAAGATATCTTAATTGTGTGGACAAATACAGCAATATAGAGAGATGTGCTTTCCAAGAAATTTCTGGTCTCTTGTATTCAAAGAAACTTTTAGGAGTTGCAAATCACTGATCCTTTTGGATCTCTTTCCTGAAAAACCCACCACTGTAGTAAGTAGAAAAAAATTTTAAACAAGTTTTTTTCCCCTACAGAATACATCATTAGGTGGAGACTTGTCTCTAGACAATATAGGAACTAGGCAGCTATCACAGTGGAAACATGGTCAATCACATCTTTAGACAAAGATTGGCTCCCCTTTCTGGAAACAAGCACCCCAGTCTCCGACAACTAGTTTTCCATCCTGTACCAATGACACAAGGTTTTGGGTCCTGCAGAGCACTATGAAGGCAAGAATTCAAAAACAAATGATCAAGGAAGTCACTCATGAAGCATCAGGTTTCTACTAATTAGTCATGACTATGACGTACATACTTTCACTTTTTAGTTTATAGCTTCATTAAATATTGTACTAAGTCATCTTCAACAGCCAGTACAATAAGTCTTCAACAGCCAACTATTTTCTGCCCAGCCTCTAGAGTGGGACAAAATCAAGTACTATAACATGTTACCTGTACTTTAATTCAGATAGATTTTAACGAGCTTCCAAAGGGGACAAAATCACTACTAAAATGCTGGTTTCTGTTTCAATCTCTGTACTCATTCCTCTAAAGATCAATCAAAACCACTGTTAGCAACTACATACTATTAATTATACCACCACAATATTGTCACTCATTCAAGTTTTGATGTGAAAGGCAGTGAATGCAAATCAGACCTTCCCCTAACTAGTTATGGGACAATAGTACTACAGTTCTTTGTACAATTGAATGCAACAAATGGAAAAACTAAAATACAAAACTTGAAAAACACCAATCCAAATTTCAAAATAGCTTACCAATTTCATTTTCTCAATTCATTTCATGAAAACAATAGAAAATTGCTCATAAAACTAAATTGTTCATAAAACTATCATTTGATAATCAGTAAACCCCTAAAACAAAACTGATACACAAAACAGTATACATACAGTAATACCCCTAACTTACACAATTCGATTTGCATGAATTCACAATAGCGCGAACTTTTCATCGGAACCTAACTAGTCGTCATACACGAGTTCGCCACAATGGCACGAACATTTCTGAACCCTCCAGAAACACTGCAAAAGTCTTTGTTTAATTTATTATGCAAATTTTTAAATTTTAAAGCTTTTCTGTATAAAATATTAAAAATGTATTATTCTTATTTTTGTACATGCATAAATATGCAGTTAGTGCATCTATGTACTTTTATAAGATGTGATACCCACTCACAAAGTTACTGCACTTTTCAAAGATGATATCCCTTCAGAAACTTCATTTAATTTCTGAAGTACTACATACTAATATACAATTAGTAGTATAGGTTTTCATGTTTTTAAGTGTAAAATCAGTACGGAGATTTTGTGTATGCTATTTACATTTTTGAAAATAATACAAAGGCAGTAGGTAATTCAGTGTTAGTAACTATAAAAGAACTAAACATCAGAGTTGTTGTTCTGTGAAAACTACTTTCTTAAAGTGCGTCCACACGGTCGAACAATGTCCGACGGACAAACATTGTTACCGATTAATAATTGTCTGCCGGTCTTTGCCTTGTGAGCAGAGTAAAAACCCTGGTATACAACCTCATCCGGTACTATAGTTTGTTGCCAGATCTACTTCCATCGTTTCCCCGCTTAAGACATCATCCTGCTTCGCCTATGATATGGTAACAATGTGTGTCCGTTGGACATTGTTCGACCGTGTGGACGCACCTTTAAACTCCAAGAAAAGTGCTAGTACAACCTGTATGTACTATGTTACATAATTACAGCACATACAGTTAATGTACCTTCAGAAGATGCGATCCCATTCACACTTTTTAAAGATGTACGAAAGTGGATACTATGTACATAGTAGTTACTGTAACTATTTTTATGCCAATCAATTATTCCTTTTTTAAGGGTAATGTATTAAACTAACTTTTAAATCAAATTACAGTAACTTAAATTTCATCTAAAAGTTAGCCTTATGGTTAGGGAAATTTTTAGTGTTCAAACTCTAGAAGTAAGCATTTATATTAGCAATTTCAGAGACCGTCCCAAACTTATGCGAAGCTTCCCCTTGCGCAAGGGGGTCTGGAATCTAACCTCGTTTAAGTTCAGGGTATTACCGTATATACTAATAGTATTTTCTTCACTTTCATCACACATCTACTACATTGTTGGTATACTTCTCTTAAAAGCTTTTCAGCTTATAACTCAAAGCCACATAATTTTCGTGAGGGACAGGCACCACAAATTATCCATTTGTGCAACTACATATTTATTTTTTCAAAGGTTACTTATCTCTGAGACAAACCACTACCTGGGTCACAGACAAGTGGATTACCAATATTTTGACATTTAAAATGAACCTCAACCTGAGAGTAAAATGTGGGATTTTGGTTTCTGGAACTGCATACTGGACTTGAAAAGATTCCTGTAAAACTATATTTCCCATCAGCGTTCACTGCAAATTGAAACCCACAAAATACAATCTCAAAACAACCAGACAGCCAGCATACCACAAGAAGTTATCAGTTTTCTGACAAATCTGAATAGCGATGACTGACGACAACTGGAACACATTTACATACTACAGTATGTATTAACATTGCCAGAGTATCAAACTGAATTCATGATGGTGTCATATTTCTGTTGTGGATACAGTAGTCATTATGAACTTGTAGACTTTAATTGATGACATAAATTAAATGACATGTATAGGAAAAAATTCAAACAATCTGCTTCTATCTTGGCAAGAAATACCACAGATGGATGAAAACAGGATAAAAAATACTTACGTACATTCACATCTTGGATGTCTTACTCTTACACAAGTAGAACACAAGAGACAAAAGAATGCATGACTAGATTAAGATGTAAGTATACTGGGTAAGTACATTGACAATGTCTGTATAACTACTAACCATATTCAGCATTTTTAAAGCTAATTTAACTACTACTTCAAGCTGGAAACAAAGCAATGTGGAAGGGTTAGGAGGGTGCATGCTGCTTAATGTTTCTGTAATAAAGAAAATAAAACTGCTTTCATGTAGTCAAAATAAATCTATGGCCAAAACAAAATTCCTCCACTCTGTGGTTACAATTGCAATTGCAAGACAATATACTTAACTGAAAATGGATATTACACAGGGCAGAAAGAATAATCTGACAATGCAGTTATTTATCAGTCAATCATTAACTACAGAACACCACTGTAATAAAAAATGTAATTATTGATTTAAGTGACATGCTATACCTACATAAAAATAAAGGATTTATGTTAGGGAATTCCATGATACAACTTTAAAAGATTTGCTAATATGATAGTTTCTCCTCACATGCTAAGTCCACATTATTCTGCATTTCATTGTATACACAGTGTTATTAATAAAGAATTTGATCAAAATATTTTGACAATTTATGCAACTGCCTCTATTTTAGAGATTTATAACAAATCTTTAATTCTCAGATTATATGCACAGTTCTGTGTTCACCTGACTGAGACCAAGTTTACTGACATGAGGCTATTCACAAGAGTACGAAGGAATGTTCGAACTAATTGACATCAAGTATCAACACCATTTTTTTTTTTAAACTGTCAGTTCAAAATAGAAAACTAGAGTATTTTCTGTAATATATGCACTTTGAAGTTTTCCCACAGTCTCCTTATTCATGAATATATGTACAACCCAAATTCCTAATGCTGTATATCTTAATGTTGTTTGAGATTTCAAACGACCTATTTTAGAGAAAAGTTCCTTTCTAAGATAAGCAACAGAGCAAATGCCTCAGGTCTTCATCTTTTGTAGCAATTATCAATGATATCCCATTATTTCTAAACTGTCAATCAAGATAACAGTTTTCCAAGGCAATGACAATTTACCTAGCTGGTTTACACAGTCAATATAACATGCCAATTTGGGGAGAGGGACACAGAAAAGGAATACTGGTGAAGATTAGTAGCTAAAAAAAATACAACTCATTTTGTCACTTGTGTACAGCAAAGGACTCACCCGGAATCCAACCCGTCCCTGCGGCGATTATAAAAGAAGGGAAAAAATCATGATATATAGCAAATGTATGTGATTATGTCATGTAACCTAATACAGTATATGGTTATATAGAAACTACAATGTAGAATCTAGCATACTAAATAGTAAACATACTCATGCAAAACAATGTCACAAAGATGTCCCTCTAATCCTCCAAGATACCAGGACACAGTTGTGACAGCTAATATTTAAAAACATACTGCAATGTACAGGCTTCTACCATACCTGGAAGATCACATGGCAAATACACTTAACCTCATAAAAAAATTTTATGGGCACTAAATGAATCAATACAATTTGAACTGAGTAGAAATGTAGAGAGCACTGTACATACATAAGTTTCTGTCTGACAAGTAAAAAATTCAGCCTTTGTATAGTGCAAATAATGTCAATTTCTTCTGTTCAGTATAAAATAAATACATCCTGAAGAATAAGGTAATTGGATAACATGAAACCATTGTGTCATCTCTTGTCTTTGGTTAAGGCATTAGCCAACACATTTATATGTGAATGAAACCATAAAAGGTGCAAATCTCGTAAAACTGAGCTCTTGAATGAATACTTTGGTGTAAAACAGTCTGGTAGTGCTGCCATCTGAGTAATTGCATGCAGCTCTAGAATGTCAAGTGAATCTTACAGAGCATAAGATATTGTGACACAGCATTAAAAATGCATTCAAAAGTAAAAGTCAAGTGCTGTAGTGACCTCAGAAGGATAAGTGAATAACAGTTTATGGGTTTTTTCCAACTTATAGAGACAGCCTTGAGAAGATTATAGGTCTTGTTATAGTAATAAATTTACACAGATATACTGTACAATACTTAAAAAATAAATATGTAATCATAGTTTGTATATAAATAGATAAATACATTACTGTACTTGTAAACAACTTACAAAGAAATAATTACCCCAATAAAGGCTGCCTCTACTTATGACAAACTATATTGTGCATCAAAGATATTCAGTGATTAAATAAACTACTAGTGAGGTGCGTAACACTAATCCAGTTCAGTACTGCTAAAGCATCATTTCAGTAGACATTACCCATGACATAGCCTTTCGTGAATATTTTACAGCATTTCCAAACAGTAATAAAAAAAAGGTATTAAAATGGATTGAATTTGGCCTTCCTTACCAGTAAGCATCAAGGCAAGTCAATGAGGCATGTCTGGAAATGATACCTTAAGCTAAACTTCTTACATATCTACAATAAGAGCAATCAACTGCAGAAAATGGTCTGTAGAGCTGTGTGGTGTGGCTCCTTACCTGTAAATATTTGGTCAGAAATAAAAGAGAACTAATATTTACATAATAACAAATGCATACACAGCATAATGAAAACTTGTTGATTCTCAAAGACAGTCCAGTATTATTATTGCGTTAGTACTCATCACTAACACAATCTGATATCAGTGAATATTGCAGTGTCGTAATGCCTGATTCATCACATTTTCCAGAACAGAACTTCTCCCAATCACAGCATTTACCATCACTAATCAACAATTCAGTTCCCTGTAGTACCACTGTCAGAAGTGTGCTGCAGCAAAGAGCAGCAAAGACTAATCTCACAGCAAATTTATGATCTATCAGACCTTTCCTCACTTGTAACTTTTTCAAGGTGCAATTCCCAACCAAAGAAGTTATGTAAAAATATGCATGGTGTATGTGTTCAATGCTGAAAAGTATTCATAACCAAATGGGGAAGAAGGGGAAATAAAGAACCCTACAGTGACAGATAAACAAATCTTAGAAGAGGTAGAGCATTTCTGTTATCTTGGGGGCATTAGAGAGAGAGAGAAGAGAGAGAGAGAGAGAGAGAGAGAGAGAGAGATGAGAAGAGAGATAGAGAGATGAGAGAGACGAGAGAGAGAGAGAGGGGAGAGAGAGAGAGAGAGAGAGAGAGAGAGAGAGAGAGAGATCTTTATTATTATCATTATGATTAGTATTATTATTATGTAATATTATCATCATCATTAGTAATTAAAAGGAACAGTTGTGTTAAAATGTATCTTTTTGTACAAGGTTAAAATGACTAGGAGAGACTTTTGTATATTGCTCCATATCCCTCTTCAGTCTCCCTGATGGTAAAACAATGAAGGGAGTGTTATGACAGTGCAAGAAACTAGTCCAAGGCGGGTTCTTTTGACAGTGTTAGTCAGGTAACTGCTGTTCTATTGTTTCTGTTGGTGAGATGGCTGGAATAAAGTTGTCATTCAGGTAATTCCAGCTCAGCAGACTCTCCATCGGTGCCACAACTTTCAGCTATAGCAACATCAGTCACCTGGTATAAAATAGAGGAGGGAGCAACATCAGGGGTTTCACAATCACCAGAAACACGAATCTTAAAAGTTCTCGACAGTGTCCAATTATTAGATATTAGGAAAAACCTGGTCCATACCCCTTGTGACAATTGCCCTCAAAAATACTTTGGAGAAAGTGGGCGGGGTTTGAATGTTAAGACTTTCTGAACATTGTAAGGCCTACAAGCTCCATGCAATGAATAATGCCCTTCTTTCTCATTTGTTCACTACACATCACATTAATTGGAATGGTGCCTCTGTCATATTTAAGAGTGGTTATGTTGGTGTTCGTCGGTTAGTGGAAGGGGGTGCTATAAGAAAGGGGTGTGTGTTAGAAGGGAACAAAACCTTCGCTGATGATGGTAGTTTTGTAAATTCATTAATAACTGGCCACTTTGTCGACAATTTTAAAATTCATGTTTCTGGTGATTGTGAGACCCTTGATGTTGCTCCCACCTCTTTTTTTTCCAAGTTGACTGATGTTGCTATAGCTGAAAGTCATGGCACCGATGGAGTCTGCCAAGCTGGAATTACCTGAACAACCAGTTTGCTGTTCCAGCCGTCTCGCCAACAGAAATAATCGAACAGGGGTTACTTGACAAACACTGTTAAAAGAGTCCGCCTTGGACCAGTCTCTTGCACTGCTAACACTCCCTCCATTGTTTTATCATCAGAGGGACTGAAGGGGGATACGGAGCAGTATCCGAAAGTCTCTCCTAGCCATTTTTAACCTTGTACATAAAAATGATATTGTAATGATACAATTAAGTTTGTTCATACTTACCTGGCAGATATATATATAGCTGTATTTTTCCGAATCCGACAGAAATTTAAACACTTACGACACACGCAGTGGGAGTCAGGTGGTTAGTACCCATTCCCGCCGCTGGGAGGCGGGTATCAGGAATCATTCCATTTTCTATTCATAATTTTTATTTCCACTGTCTCCTGAGGGGAGGTGGGTGGGTACTTGATTATATATATCTGCCAGGTAAGTATGAACAAACTTAATTGTATCATTACAATATCATTTTGTTCATGAAACTTACCTGTCAGATATATATATAGCTGAATCCCACCTTTGGTGGTGGGAGTAGACAGAATAGAAGATTTTAGGAAACATATATATGCAGATAATTGATATCTTGATTCCTTACCTGTTAGCATAGCTGACTTCGTGGTTACTGCCGCATAAGTCTGCTTGTGCTACTAGAGTTGCCAGCAAGGTAGAGACCTATAAAGCTGGTGCACTCCAGATGATCTGTCAACAGGGGCGAGACCACGACGTGACTAGACCATTGACCATACAAATGAGGGCAACGAAGTAAAAACCAAACCACCTGGCGTAGCCTACCAAAAGTATCCCACATAGACTAAGCTAATGGAAGGGAGATCCGCCGCAGGCGGTCAACCCCACAACCATAACACAAGTTAAAAACTCCCCTAAACCATTAAAGGATAGGATGAGCGCTACCTCCTGCCCCCAAAACAGTGTCTGCAGCGACGTATGGTCCGAGCGAGTAACAATTTTCGTATGTTGCTTTCACCTCCCGCAGGTAGTGTGAAGCGAACACCGAATTGCTTCGCCAATAAGTGGCGCCCAAAATATCTTTGATTGCCATATTTTTGTGAAAAGCCACCGAAGTAGCAATAGCCCTCAACTCGTGGGCTTTCACTTTCAGAAGCTCCATGTCACTTTCACTACACTTTTCATGGGCTTCCTTAACCGTACTTCTTAAGAAGAACGCCAGTGCATTCTTCGACATCGGAAGATCTGGTTTTCTCACAGAGCACCACAAGTTCTCCGAAGAACCTCTGCATGCTCTGGTTCTCTGCAAATAAAACTTGAGAGCCCTGACAGGACACAGGACTCTCTCAGCTTCAGGTCCCACTAGCTCCGACAACCCTTTGATCTCGAACGTCCTCGGCCAAGGGTTGGAAGGGTTCTCGTTCTTTGCTAAGAACGTAGGACTTAAGGAACAAACTGCACTATGATCCTTGAACCCAATATGCTTGCTTATGACTGAATTTCGCTAACCCTCTTCGCCGTCGCCAGAGCGGTTAGGAAAATGGTCTTCTTAGTAAGATTCCTAAGCGAGGCTAAATGGAGCGGTTCAAATTGACTCGACATGAGAAACTTCAGTACCACGTCTAAGTTCCACGATGGTACTTTAGGTTGGAGAACTTTCACAGTCTCAAATGATCTAATGAGATCATGAATGTCTCTATCATTTGCTAAGTCGAGTCCTCTATGTCTGAAGACCACAGAAAGCACGCTTCTGTAGCCTTTAATCGTGGGAACGGCTAGTTTCGCTTCTTTCCTAAGGTGAAGAAGGAAATCTGCTATCTGGCTCACAGAGGTTGAGGTGGAGGAAATGCCCTTCCTTCTGCACCAACTTCTAAAGACAGCCCACTTTGATTGGTAAACTGCGATTGAGGAGGGCCTCCTTGCGGTGGCAATCGCCGTTGCCACAGGTCTTGAAAAACCCCTCGCTCTGGCCAACTTCTTGATAGTCTGAACGCAGTCAGACTCAGAGCGGGGAGGTTTTTGTGGTACCTCTCGAAGTGGGGCTGTCTGAGTAGATCTTTCCTTAGGGGCAGAGTCCTTGGAAAGTCTACTAGGAAGGACATCACCTCCGTGAACCAGTCGGACCGCTGGCCAGAAGGGGGCGATGAGGGTCATTCTCGCTCCTTCTGATGCAGCGAACTTCCTCATTACTTCCCCGAGGATTTTAAGAATGGGGGAAAAGCGTAAATGTCTAGTCCCGACCCAATTCCACAGTAGGGCATCTACTGCCACTGCTCCCGGGTCCAGAACTGGGGAGCAATACAGTGGAAGTCTCTTCGTTCGGGAAGTTGCGAAAACGTCCACATGAGGACGTCCCCACAGCTTCCATAGCGCCTGGCATACTTCCTGATGAAGGGTCCATTCCGTCGGCAGAAGCTGTCCTTGCCGACTGAGAAGGTCCGCTCGCACGTTTTCCACGCCTGACACAAATCTTGTCAGAATCGTGACGTTTTGCGACTTCGCCCAAATCAGGATATTCCTCGCGATGACGAACAGAGAAGGAGAGTGAGTTCCCCCCTGTTTCCTGAGGTATGCCAAGGCTGTGGTGTTGTCCGAGTTTATCTGAACCACTTTGTTGGAGACTTCCTCTTCGAAGAACCTTAGAGCAAGGTAAACCGCTGAAAGTTCTTTTAGATTGATGTGCCAGGACACCTGTTCCCCTCTCCAGGTGCCTGACACTTCTCTCCCTCCCAGTGTTGCTCCCCAACCCGTGGAGGACGCGTCGGAGAACAACACTAGGTCGGGGTTCCGAAGCTTGAGCGAAAGTCCTTCCGCAAGCTTCTTTGGATCCAACCACCATTTGAGGTGCTTTTTCACTTCTTCCGTCAAAAACAAGACCTCTTCTAGATCCTGTTTGCGTGACCAATTGCTTGAGAGGAAGAACTGAAGTGGTCGGAGGTGCAACCTTCCCAGAGAAACAAACTTCTCCAGTGAGGAAATGGTCCCCAGCAGACTCATCCATTCCCTCACCGAGCATGTTTCCTTCCCTAGAAAGGCCGACACTTTGTCCAGGCATTGAAGTTGTCGCCCCTGGGACGGAAAAGCCCGAAAAGCCACTGAGTCCATCTGAATCCCCAGATAGACTAAGGATTGAGAAGGAGTCAGATGCGACTTTTCGAGATTCACCAGAAGTCCAGGGACCTCGCTAACGACAGAGTCGTGTGAAGGTCCTTCAGACACCGGTCTTGCGATGAGGCTCGAATAAGCCAGTCGTCTAGGTAGTAGAGAGATCCTTATTTCCGCAAGATGGAGCCACCTCGCAACGTTCTTCATAAGAACGGTGAACACCATCGGCGCCGTGCTGAGACCGAAGCAGAGTGCCCTGAATTGGAAAATCTTCCCTTTCAGGACAAAACCGCAGGTATTTCCTTGATCGGGGATGGATGGGGACGTGAAAGTATGCGTCCTGAAGGTCTAAAGAGACCATCCATCCCCCGGTCTTAAAGCTGCAAGCACGGATTGAGGTGTCTCCATCTTGAACTTCTGCTTGGTAACGAAGCGATTTAGACTGCTGACATCCAGAACGGGGCGCCACCCCCCTGACTGCTTCGGCACTAGGAACAGACGGTTGTAAAACCCCGGAGAACTCCGGTCGAAGACCTGTTCCACTGCCTGCTTCTCGATCATTTGATCTAATAGATCGTGAAGCACTTTCTGCTTTATCCCTGATACGACGGAGACAAATCCTTTGGTGTCGAAGACAGCGGGGGTAACATCAGGAAAGGAATTCTGTACCCCTTCTTGACGATGTCCAGAGACCAAGCGTCGGCACCTCTCTCTTCCCAAGCTTCCGCGAAATGTAGAAGCCTGGCTCCTACCGGTGTCTGAAGGACTTCCCTCTCACTTCTTGCTCTTGGAAGGAGCGGGAGTCTTGCCTCCGAAAGAGCCTCTTCCTCGAGGGGCTGGCTTCGAGGAAGAAGCGGATCGAAAGGGCTTCGATTTCTTCAAAGCAGAGGACCCAGAAGACGAAGAAGTAGTAGGCTTCCTAGAAGACTGTGCCAGAAGGTCTTGGGTTGCTTTCTCCTGGAGACTGGCAGCTATGTCCTTTACCATAGACTGGGGGAAGAGATGTTCTGAGAAAGGAGCGAAAAGAAGATCCGCTTTTTGCGCTGGTGAGACCGACTTTGCAGTAAAATTGCAAAAAAGTGCTCTTTTCTTAAGCAGTCCCGTGCTGAAATGAGCAGCCAATTCCTCAGAACCATCCCTGACGGCCTTGTCCATGCAAGACAATACACTGGACAGCTCCCCCAGACTGATGGAATCAGAACTCCTGGACCTGGCATCCAATACTCCCAGGCACCAGTCAAGAAAATTAAAGACCTCTAGTGTCCTGAAGAGGCCTTTAAGGTGAAAGTCTAACTCACTATGCGTCCAAGAGACCTTCGAGGAAGACAGAAAAGATCTTCTGGCGGCGTCTACAATACTACCAAAGTCTCCTTGAGCTGAGGCTGGAAGCTTAACTCCGACGTTTTCTCCCGTCTCATACCACATACCAGCTTTGCCACCGAGTCTTGAAGGTGGTAAAGCGAAAGAAGTCTTGCCTGAAGCTTTCCTCTTTTCCATCCAATCATGGACCTTTCTAAAAGCTTGCTTCGTAGAAAGCGACTTCTTCATTCTCACAAAGCCCGAGATCTTAGTAGCTTTGGATGACGAAAACTGAGAGGGAGGAGTACGTGGAGCTTCAGGTTGGAAAGTGTCTGCAAAGACTGACTGTAGCAAACGAGTCAAAACCTTGTAGTCCGTCGAAACTGGAGCCAACTGCTGTTCTTCGTCCACTTCGACGAAAGCGTCACTAATTTCCTCTTCAGACACTGGAGAAGTCGGAGGAAGTAAAGAAGAGTCACGAGCTTTCTCAAAAGAGAAAGAGCGGCGAACAGGAAGAGTTCCCGCCTCCGCTTGCGCTTGCGGAAGTGGAAAACTGACGTCCGTAGGCGCGCGCTTGGCGTCCGAAGCCAATCTACTGGCGCCGACTGAAGCGCGCTCAAACGCCACAGGTGTACACCTGGCGTCCACTGGTGCGCGCTGAGCGTCCACTGGTGCGCGCCGAGCGTCCACTGGTGCGCGCCGAGCGTCCACTAAAACTCGCTGAGCGTCCACTGGCGCTCGCGAAACTTGCACCGAGTCACGCTCGGCGTCCACTAAAGCGCGTTTGACTTTCACAGAAGCGCGCTCGGCATCTAAAGAAACGCGCTTCTTATCCACAAGTTTCGTAGCAGCGGAAACAACCGCTTCACGAGAGCGAGAAACGAATTTCTCGCCTCCTCTAGAAAGTTGCTGGGGAGCAGAACGAACTCTAGAGGGAGACTCAAACGGAGAGAGAGACGAGCGAGGAGAGGGAGAGGGAGAACGCCTCGACCTCTTCACAGGAAGATTGTCATCCTTCTTACGGCGACGTGGAACAGTCTCTCTCGAAGGAAAAACATCTCGAAGTTGCTGCTGAAGAGACTGGAGAATCTTGCTTGTAGGTGAAGCCTCCTTTTCTGGGGAGGGGCTGATCCTGTGAGCAGGCGAGTGGCGAGGGGACGCCTTCTTGCTACTCCCAGGAACCGCCACTTCACGCACCTTAGAGCGACTGCGGCGCTCGAAAGAAACATCTAGGAAAGACTCCGCCTCCGAATAATCCTTACGCTTCTTCTGCGGAGGAAAAGCAGCAAACGCACTATCAGGCGACGAGCAAAGTTCCGGAGAACAACTTGGACGTGAAGCGTCCCGAACGCGAGCCGTCCTTTTCAGCGGACGTGATGCGGTATGAGAGCTCCACCCCTTGCGCGGGGAGGAAGCTTCAGAAGAAGAAAAGCACTCCTTGAGAAGACGTGCACGCGCACGCTCCTTGGCAGTCTGGGTAGGTTCGTCAGAAGCTGCCGAAGGCACGCCAGATCGGTGGGGGTTCCTCGTAACCCTCCTTCGACTTTCGACATGATTGCTCTCTCCCCGTAATCTGGGAGTCAAGCAGAGGTCTAGGTCTAGAGGCGGAATGAGGCCGATCTGACGCACCCTCCACTACACAAGGGGCACTTTCACTGCACTTCTCTTCACTTTTGCTCTCCAGAGCTAACACTTTTGATTCTAAGTTACGAATCGATTCAAGAATTAGCGATAATGTATTACCTTCTACCAACACTGTTTCAGGGGCCGGAGGCAACACTACAGGGGTAGGAGCATAATCTACAGAAGGAGGGTTAGCAGGAGAATAATTTAAAATCTTGCCTACCTGAAACACTCCTGGAGGAAGACCTCCTTAACCTATCTCGCTCAAGTTTCTTAAGATAGGTTTCATACGCCTTCCATTCCGACTCTGTTAATCTTTCACACTCCTTACAACGACTTTCAAACGTACATTCATTCCCCCTGCAAACTTTACAAACAGAATGTGGGTCTACTGAAGCTTTCAGTAGCCTACCTCTACATTCGGACATAGAACAAATCTAGCGCTAGCAGAACTAGACCCTGACATCTTGATCAAAGAAAAATCAATACCAAATTCAAATCAAACCAAAGTCACGTGTGCCAAGCCACCGATCCAATTCAGACCAGAAAGAAAAACAAAAGGGATACTCAAGTAGCTAGTAAGTTTCCAAAATCTGGACGGAGGTGCTGCAAACAGTGTTTTCAGCACCGGCGACAGAAAAATTATGAATAGAAAATGGGAATGATTCCTGATACCCGCCTCCCAGCGGCGGGAATGGGTACTAACCACCTGACTCCCACTGCGTGTGTCGTAAGTGTTTAAATTTCTGTCGGATTCGGAAAAATACAGCTATATATATATCTGACAGGTAAGTTTCATGAACAAAAAAAATAATAATAATATTTTCATTTTTAACACTACTGTAGCTTTTGTCAATATTATAGCCTTGTTATAGGAGTTTCTTAGTGCATTATGATTAAGGCAGTCCCTGGTTATCAGCGGGACTCGATTAATGGCGATCAGGCTTTATGCCGTTTGTCTAGGACCATAAGGTGTCAATATAATAGAGTTATGGCACCATAACACAACCAACAGAGGCACCAGTAGCCAAAACTCGGCGCCATAAGCAACATAAACAGCTGAGTTTAGGTTAATAGTGCTTTTCACTTATCAGCCCTCTTCTGAGAACAATCTCCCCCCCCATAACTAGGAACTGCCTTATTATTATCATTATTAATCATAATTCAGAAGATGACCCCATTCATAAGGAAAAAACCTACAGAACCACTGACTTGAAATTCAAGCCTGTAAAGATTAGGTTGTTCAATAGAGAGAAGTTAGGGGAGGTAAGAAAGAAATACAGAAAGAAGAGATCTCACTTATAAAAGAAAAAATAAGTTAACAAATTAATATTTATAAAAATGGAATTAAGTTACTTAAATGCAAGGAGAATTGCAATAAGGGTAGTAATGCATTGCTTGAACTTAAAAGTTCCAATTGCACAGTTCAACGGTGTGAGGAATAATGGACACTGGAACTGCATAGGTCCTCCGCTGAAGTGCGGTGGGGGAAGATCATATTGCAAAAGAGAAATTTGTGGGCAGTTATAATATTAAGTGGCTAGAAAAAGACTGAAATGGTTAAGACATGTGATAAGAAGGATAAGAAGGAATGAAGAACAGATGGCCATAAAAACAGTAGATGCGCAAGGCACTATACATGATTACTGAATGTACAGTCCAGTATGCTAAACATTATGGCATACAGATGAACATTCTAACTTGGTGCTAAATGCCAATAAACAGAGATATTCCAATAGGCCAAGTGCAGCACACACACACATAGCATATGTTTGAAAAGTATAAATTCATCACACCTAAACTTTAATAAGTTTGAAAATGCATAGCACTACTCAAGGAATATGAAGAAGGGACTTCAGGCACTAATTAAAACTTTACAATAAATCTGAGAAGTTAACTGTTGCCACAACTAGGCTGAACTGATAACCCCTTGGATAATGTGGGAACAAAAATTCTCAAAACCTTGTTGCGCCTGGCCAGCTGCATTCACAACAGCCAGTGTCTTCACTCAGAAACAAAACTTATTGCTATGGCTTCTACACTCTAATAGCAAATACCATACAACTGCAATGTTGCTTTATGCATGAAAAGAACTAAAAAACAAAAACAAAAAAAAATTGAAAATCAGTTCCCTTTACATCATAACTTGAATCTACATGTAGGAAACCTTTACCACAGCGATAAAAACTACTGGTTACCTTAAATTCCATCTCTTTATATGCATCAACTACAGGAAGAATTGAAAGATAAATGCTGATTATAGACTTCTGGCATACATGGCAAGCACTGGGGCAACCAAGCCCATTCAGCGCTGAAACGAAAATGGACAGTGACAAGATTTGAGAGGTGTAACAGGAGGAAAACCTCACAATTGCACTATGAATCATTACGAGAAGGTGAACAGTAAGATGAAAGAAAAAATACGAATGGAGGTACAGTAAAAGGAATGAAAGAGGGTTGCAGCTAGGGGCAAAGGGAAATTTCAAAGAATCTTAAATAATGCCTACATTGCACCACACGAGGTGCACTGACGGCACTAACCCCCTATTGAAAGCAAGGAATCAGTGAAAATTTTTCTCAATTTCAGGATGTGTTACACAGCCTCCTGTGGATACCAAAGGCCATTAAAACCTAAACCGGTAGATGAGAACTGTGAGACAGGAAGCAACAGAAGAGTGGAGATCAATGGAAGAGAAAGCACATAAAAGACATGAGTGACAATTTCTCGTAACACTAGCGTTGCATAAAACTGCGAGGCAATGCTGATGATGAACAAGGTTTAACACAAATCAACTGCTGAAATACACGAAACCAACAATATAATCAACTACATGGAAGGCTACTGCATTTCAATTTCCATACAATCCAATGATGAGCACAATTATTTGTTACATGGACCCATACATGGTTTTTCCTTCTTTACCTCTAGTAGAAAAAGAAGGATAAAACAGACTAATTTACTCAAAGCACTGTAGGAATTGGGTAATATATTTGTATTCCAACCAAAAAGTTTATCTAAGAAAAGATAAAACTGCATCTTAAGAAGAGGCAGATTAAATGTCTTTAATGGGTGAGTTGGCAATCAAGATACTGATTCATGGAGTCAAAAGCCACGTTTACTAAGAAAACTTGGACAAAATGCTGTCACATAAATGTCAGACAAACCTTCAAAGTAATCCCAAAAGTTAATGCTTATGATATATTGCCTTGTACAATACACTGTTGGCAGTGCTCAGGTCCAATAAAACTTTTAAGGTTTTTCTTTATCAGAGAAGAAATGTAACCAATAAATTTGCAAATAGTACTAAATTAATACAAACTTTAAAAAATTAGGCAATTCATGATGTTATCTAAAATGTTTGAAACAAGACCCTAGGAAAACTAGGCAGAAAGACAGTATTTGCTTCCACCCTTTAATATAGACACTGTATTAGAATGTATGTAATCCTAATTCCACCTGTTATTGTAGCAGCATTGTTCTAAATGGAGATTCTCAAAATCAAACTCAAAAACAAAATCAAACTCAAAAACAAACTAAGTGACTGAAAGGCAGTAGCTAGAGATGGCTACATTTTGTGAAGGCAGCTCTCTTATTGTGAAGGCAGCTCTCTTATTGTTTATGTAAGTGAAAGATAATGCAAGTTCAGGAAATAACATGAAAAATCCAAGTTTATAGAAAAGTGCTTAATGGAAGCAGTGAAAGATAATGCAAGTTCAAAAATTGACAATTACGACGGAAGTTTATAGAAAAGTGCTTAGTGGAAGCAGTGAAAGATAATGGAAGTTCAAAAACTGCAGTGAAAGACAATGGAAGTTCAAAAACTGCAGTGAAAGATAATGGAAGTTCAAAAACTGCAGTGAAAGATAAAGGAAGTTCAAAAACTAACAAGTACAATGCAAGTTTATAGAAAAGTGCTTAATGGATAGAGTGAGTTTATTATTCTGGGCCACAAAACATCAGACTTCAAATTGGTGGCTACATCTAAATTCCACCACAATACAGGATAATTTTTTCTTGAATTTCTTTGAGACACTTATCAATAAGGTCTGAAAAAGTAATGTACATATCTTTTTGAGAAGCCAGGAGCAATCAAACTTCTTACACAGCCAATCAATCTTTTGTCTTGGATTGCAGTAAGTGTAAATATACAAAGTGTAAATATACAAAGTTACTGTACGTGCTGTAGATGTGGGCAGAACATGTGTGTACCTAATCAAAAATATCATGGGCAGAACATATGTGTACCTAATCAAAAATATCAAAGTGCACACATGCAACAGTACAAGACAAACACTGTTCATTTTCATTGTATCACACAGATATTTTTGTCTTGTTACAAGACACAACTTAACGCCTTGGTCACTTTTTCTGATATCCAATATGGATGTACTATTCTGAATGTATCCTAAACACAATACTGTAGCAGTGAGTACAGTATCCCCTATACATATACTCAACACAGTAGTGTAGCTGTAAGTACAGTATCTCACAAAAATGCTCCACTACACATAAATTCCTCGATATACTACACAAAAATTTGAAGCTAATCACAAACTGAAGGGTGTAACAACACACTGTTATAAGAGAAATCTAAAATAGAAATGATCCATATATATATATATATATATTTTGCTTATCTATGCATCAGCACTTTCATTAAATGGAAAAACATCCTAAAAGATTTCCAATCACCTTCAAGAAAAGAATACAAACTGGTAATTTATCAAGTATGTACGCTACCAACCCCAAGACACTGGCTAACAAAAGGGCAATGTTTCAAATAACCACCATTGCAAATATCTTAGGAGAGGAAGCTCTTACAAATATGTACATATGGGAAATACAACACCTATAGATGACTAATTCTATAATATATAAGTACTATCTGATTGCCCTAATTAGTTTCGAAAATCAAAAGTTAATCGAAAAAATATTAATGTATCCATATCCCTGGGATATCAAAACTTATTTACAAATCAAAGGTGGGTATTTTCTACAAAAAAGAAAAAAAAAATGGAAACTTTCCCTAAACAGTATTATGCATAGTTATATTATGCTTTTTAACACTGCACTACTAGTCTGAAAGGCATGCAATTTGTATACTACTGGTCCAAAAAACTTCTGACTAGGAAATGTGACTTACATAGATCTGTAAAATCACAAACAAATCAGTATGCATGAGTAATATGTAATCATATAAAAGCTGTGGAGGAATACCAAAAGAAAATGTCTAAGATACCTTAAACTGCACTAGAATTAAGACATGAATGCACAAGAAAAATATGCTTAAATGTCCAAAAATGGCCAAATGATATTTCTAAAACAGCAATGACTTACTACATAGTGCTACTGTATTTAAGAAAAACTGTAAAATTTTAAACTTACCAAACCCAAGTGAGGCATAGCACTATAATCATCAGAGTAATAAAAAGGGGCAAACATTCATAAGTAAAAAATGACGAAAACTGGCAGAGATTAATAAATGTACTTACATTGCATCTACATTAGCTAGCATTAAAAGGTATCTAGTCCCTGCTAAAATCCTGTTTGAAAAAAAAACTAAAAAACAGCTGCATTGCTCAATTTTAAAAAATCAGGTAAGTACTATTAGAAAAATTAGCCATCATTCCCCAACTGGAAGTATGGAGAGGAACCTTTACAAAATACATGACAAAAATCTTTGCAAACAAAAAATTATGCAATATCTGTTGAGGATTAAAGGGAAACCTACACAAAACTAAAATATTCCGTCTAAAACCAAGAGGCTATGGCAGTCCAGAAGCCTGACCTCCCTAAGGAAACCTGCTTGGCATTAGGAGTATTTATTCCAAGATGACACTAACGTTACTACAGCTTTATCTGCAATGCTTTTTCTTACACAAAAAATTATTTACAGAACCTCATGGTAGTTGGGTTCAAATATTTCCATGAGCTTTACCATTCGCTTTCACATGCAACAAACCATGCAAATCTAAATCTTGGGGAACTACAAGGTTATGTCGACTGTTTTGAAAGGGATTTTTGAAGATAATTTTCTAAATAAGTTATTATAAACACTAATATAGTACTAATACATTCATAGCAATTATGCAACAAAAATTCTATTATTGCTTTCTTTCATCTTAGATAAAAACCAACACCAACATTTTATCTATCCCATAACAGACTTTTAGTTTAGATTCATTTGCAATCCATCATGTATTCTCCAAAGAACATTTGCAATCCATCATGTATTCTCCAAAGAACAAAGAAGAAAGTGGAAATACCCCGTGAAATTCTAAACTGCGAAGTCATGACTACCAGAAAACCACTAGGCATTTACAAGTTATACAGCATTACCAACATAACTAGACATTAGGTTCTATTCAGCAATGTAATGAACTATATTTCACCCAGAGCCTACATTTCATATCTAACAATAAAGAACTTAGTACTACTGTGTTACCTTAGTACCATATTACCTGAGCCATCAGACAACTGAAGGCACATCTTGTTGGAATTATATTTTGAAAAAATTTTAACATTACAAAGGGCATAACCTATATGCATTTGGATAATGTACAAAAAGTAAATGTATTGCGTCACATCTGAAACAATTAAAATCTCAACGTAAATTGATGCAGACCTGAAATAAAGGGAAACATCATAAGGTAGGACTATATGAACAACTTTTCGCTTCAACATTGACCATAGAGAAATCCTGCTTAAGCCTCAACTGATTAATAAAATAAGCCATTTAGGAAAATTTTACAGAGCATTATCTAACACAAATGCTAAGCATTTCATTTTCTATAATACCAACCCATAAAAATTACCTACTAATACCAAACCGCTTATACAGTATACACTATATTCCGTGCATAAAATGGATGTTATAATCATTCATGTTAGGAATACAATATTTTACACTATCAAAATACAATGTAATCACAACATATATTTTATGTAAACTGGAAATGAACAACAAGCACACCAACAATATAAAAGATAAGCTAACTATCTTGTTATCTTTCATCTCATAATATTTGAAAGAATCTGAGGAGTCTAACATATATATAAAAGTCCTATCTTGAGTACTAACCTAGTCTTATGCCCAACGGATAAATACAGCACCTCAATCTAAAGCATAGTCTTTATTTGAAAGAAAAAAAAAATCTGTGGTTTGGAAAGGTGATGATTAGACTAAGCCTACCCCTGAACAAAATGCTTGACCCGCCTTTTAGAAACATCAGGAGAATCTGAGAAAACTGAAGCAGAAGGAAAAATATCTCCAGTGCTAAACCCAAAGACACTACCTCCCATATCAGTGCATGATCAGTTCCACTGACACTAAAATGTTCTTCTTAACATTATGTATTTTATATTATTGTGTATATAATATAAACCTTAGATTTCAATCCATTAGAAAAAATTATGTATTTTATATTATTGTGTATATAATATAAACCTTAGATTTCAATCCATTAGAAAAAATTATCAGAAACTTGTCGATCAATTATGTTTTTGTATTACAAAAACACAGACTGTACTATGCATTCTTACAAAACAATGTACAGCATCTGTGATTAAATCTATGTTGTGGAGTGGAATAAATCTTTCCTTCAGAAATCTCATCTCTGATAGATAATATATTAAATATATACAGAATAGAATGAAAAATCTGTAACTACAAAAAATTTGAACCTTCAAATTCTTATCAGTTAAGTCCCTGTTCAAAATTCTTACTGCTTAGTCTTTCCTCTTTAACGAGGCATAAACTACTGCATTACAACACTCTTTGTAAGTCTCTTCTTAAGAGAGGCAGCCAAAAAATGGACATATTACTCATTTACTGCCTTTCCCAAGTGGGAAATTAATAAAATATATACTGGGGTTATTAATATTTCAACTTTGTGGGTAATCTTTACTTCACTGACCAAGTCAGATTCATGTCAAAACAGTCAATGCAGCCTACAGCACACACGAGTGGATTATGACTTAAAAATAAAAAAACATATATTACTTCAGCTTTTTGGGGAAAAAACATTAATTATGGACCAAGGCAAACTCAAATAGCCCACTGGCTGATTTGCTTAGGATAGCTGCAGTTGCCGACAGTTTATTAAAAAACAATAAGAAAAACTCTTCCACAACTCTGCAAAGGTTTAGAATTTACGTGAAACAAAAATGGGATTAGGCTAATCTACTGATTGGTCAAAGACAGGTCCTGACCAGGCGATGGACTCGTAAGCGTAGCCCCGAAAACTTCCTTATGAAAGGCTAATGGCTATACAAGTAAATAAAGTGCAATTAAATTTTCTGAAAAACCTCATCGGTCCTATTAATATAGTTTTATACTACTTTAATTTCCGAGTGGAAACATAAGCCTATCCAGATGCGATGCAAACGAACAATGCTAGATTACGTATTACTTAAGCTTTCTTTAACTCTTCCGTCCTGAATTTTAAGAATAAAGGCCAAGGAAAAGATTACATTGAAATGGAAACTGCGTGAGAATAAGAACCCGAGAGAAACCCAATGGATCTGGCATAACGTCGAAAACCGCTCGATTCTCTGCAGCGAGACAAAAAGTCCCCCGTCCCGTAACTCAGCTGCTGCTGTCCCGTGGCCAAGCCCTAATGTAAATATTTCTCCATTTCACGCCATTACTTTAGCATACATCCTCCCCGAGCACATTCCAAATTATGGCCACGAACATAAAGAAGCGACGGGAAGCCCTAGACACGGAAAATGGAGCGAAACCGACGAGAAATAGCGTCCGAAACGAAGCACTACTGCTGAGGAATCGATGCGTCGTGGTGCGCCATCAATGCCCTACCCAAGAGGAGGAGGGGGGTCCCCCTCCCCCAGACGTCATGTCGTCTTGGCCTTAAAAAAAATAAAGCGGGGACAAAAATACTGTTAGAATACAGTCGAAAAGACAACAACACCAACCTCGACATATCCGGCGGCGTACGTAGATGCCAGTATGGCACAATTAACGAACGTTATTAGTAATAGTCTCATTTTCGGCCTCTGCCTGCGGGGGGCACTCACACACCCTCTCACCTAAGAGACAGTATATGCACTGACTGACTGCTGAAAACTGTTCCCACGGTAACACTGGAACTTGTTTATCCGCAGCGCTGCTCTCGTCTCGCTGCGCGCAGAAATATCGTATTCGGCTCAGCATGGCGGCCAGTTTGAATGGGCCCAGAGAGGTTCAAGGCATTTCATTTTAACTGTGATCAACCTGGATTTCACTGCAAAGTTAGAATACGCCCAAAGCAACGTGGAAAAAAATTATATCGTAATCGAGTAGAGCAGTCTTTGCGTTCTCCTGAAAAATGAAAAATAAACTATCAATGCCATCTTGAAAATTAATTATAGCACGCTATATCGTTTTAGTATCTAAAAACAAATTACTATTCAATATGAGACAAAAATCAATAATTTCGAATAGCTGCATGACAACAAATTGCATTAAAGGTTTCATACCTTGCGTAGATACAAGGATAGACAATTTCCTTTTAGGGGCGGGTTACTTTTTTCGATATTACTCATATCTTATCAGATGTAACTTTTCCGCTTTCGAGCAGAATTCGCCCATAAAAAATAATAATATCTTTATTTCTATTACAAAAGTGAATATTATCATTGCAAACGTAAATGCTGAAACGCGAAATGTCAGAGATCTAGAATCATAAAATTTCGTGAAACAGAGAGAAAATTTTCAATTTTAATGTGATTATACAGCCTTGATTTATAATCCATTAATATTACATTACGTGGGCAATGACCTTGCACTCAAATAATAAAACTTTACGTTTAAACTTGAAGTGAAAACATATTTCAACATAAGACTACGCTTGCTTTTCAGTTAGTGTGTTTGGGCAGTTTCTTCACACATAGTACGTGTATATGTGCGTGTATGTGACTTTTTCATTTTTATAGGTGTGATTTTATAATGCCAAATAAATAGATAAATATACATACATACACAAGCATAGACCATATGTGCGCACACGTGTGTGTGTGTGTGTGTGTGTGTGACCTTTTCATTTATATAGGTGTGACTTTATAGTCTCAAAAGAATCAGTAAATAAATAAATATATACATATACATACATACACAAACACACACTAAATATATATATATATTATATATATATATATATATATATATATATATATATATATATTTATATATATATATATATATATATATATATTTATATATTTAGATATATATATCTAATATATATATTTTGAGAATATATATACTATATATATAGATATATATATAATATATATATATTTATATATATATATAATATATATATAAATATAAATAATATATATATATATATACATATATTTATCATAGATATATATATAAATTATATTACTATTTAATATATATATATGTATGTGTGTGTAATGATTTTTGTCACTTACACACGGATAAGTTTGTTTTACAACTACAAATGCTAAGCCGAAATTATCGTTTAATATCGAATTCACTATATCTTGGGAACACCTTACGCCTCTAAAGGAAACATAACTAACAAAAGAAGGTCCATACCTTTCCCAGCAAAGGAGTCAACCCAAGGTCCTCTTGCTGGTAAGGTTGTCATGACCACTCTTGCTGGTAAGGTTGTCATGACCACTCTTGCTGGCAAAGTTGTCATGACCACTACATCACGATGGGCGGGTCTATTCTCTTTCCCTATACATAAGGAGCCTCTCTATTCTTTACCTGTATGTCTGGAGCCTCTTCTCTTTATTTAAATGTAGGGCAGTTCACTTTTTCTTTATCCAATTAAAAGAACAGTCCTATTCTCTTTAGCTGATAAGTAGAGCTGATGTAGGCAGTTTTCCTTACTCTACTTATAAGCAGTTTTCCTTGCTCTACATATAAGAAATAAGACAGTTTTCTTCTTATATATAGGGCAGTTCCATTCTCTTTGCCCATGTGTAGAACCGTTTTTTTTTACAAGTGTGGTAATTCCCCTTTCTTTGCCCATATGTAGAGTTCTCTTCTTACAAGTGGGTCAGTTCACGTCTCTAAATCTACATATTGTAGGACAATTAACTTCTTTTTACCTACATGTAAGACAATTCCCCTTTCTTTATCTGTATATATATGGCAGTTCCCTTTATCCATATGTAAGGAAGCTTTCTTTTCATCGACATAGCTACAGGACAGTTTTCTTTATAACTTGGAGCAGTTTCCCTTCTCACTATATACAAATAGGGCAGTTTACTTCAATTTATCTACAGGAAGGACAGTTCTCTTCTATTAATCTACGCGTTAGATAGTTCTGTTCTCTTTTTAACTGTACAAAGGACAGTTCTCTTGCATGGACGGCCGCAGCATATATATAATATATATATATATATATATATATATATATATATATATATATATATATATATATATATATATATATGCTTATAAATCACTAAATAGCGCGTGACAATATATTCAGCCAAGGCCACAGGAAAAATAAAAAAAGGCGTACCGAGCGCTTTCGTGTTATTTCAACACATTTTCGAGGTACAATGCAAATCGCATTGTACCTCGAAAATGTATTGAAATAACACGAAAGCACTCGGTACACCTTTTTTTATTTTTCCTGTGGCCTTGGCTGAATATATATATATATATATATATATATATTATATATATATATATATATATATATATATATATAATATATATATATGTGTGTGTAATATATATATATATATATATATATATATATATATATATAATATTATATATATATATATATATATATATATTTTATATTTATATTATATACTATATATATATATATATATATATATATAATATATATATATATATATATATATAATAATTGCATTGGAACTGCGATGCCAATAATTTCAGTGAAGCAAGATGCGATAAAGAAAAATTGGAACGTTGCACTGACTTTTTTCAATAGTTCCCTATACTGTTCAGCTGAATTCAAATATTTCAGGAAAGAACAATGCAGTTATAGCTATACTGTACAAAAATATTATACAGTGCATAATGGTAGCTTTAATTTACTTTAAACCGAGAGAATATATATATTGTAAAATGGAAGGGAAACAAAGTGAGTAATTAAATGTAATAAATATATATATATATATATATATATAATATATATATACACACATATATATATAATATATATATATATATTATATATATATATATATATATATATATATATATATATATATACAGGATTTCAGGGGGGGCAAGTGTCCCCTCTTGCCCCTTTGTGCGGACGCCCATGTTCTCTTGACTATCTACAATTAGGACAGTTTTCGTTAGCCACAAATAGGGCAATTTTATTCTCTTTATACAAGTGGGTCAGGTCTTTTCTCTTTACGCATATGTAGGACAGTTCTTTTATTCATGTATGTATGGCTCTTCCCTTCTCTTTATTCGCTGGCAATTCAATTCTCCTCTCTTCTTCTAAATACACGATCATTCCTTCCTTTGTATCCATATATAGGACAGTTACAGTTCCTTTCTCTTTGTCTGAATGCCGGCAAGTTTTTCTTTTCTTCTACGTATAGGACAGTTCCTCCTGTTGTTTCCGTCTATTGGGCAGTTCATTTCTCTTTATCCATAAGCAGGGAACTTCATTTCTCTTTACCATTTATTTTTCTCTTTATGCATATGCAAGGAAGTTCCCTTCTCCTTATCCTTATATAGGATAGTCCCTTTCTCATTACCCATAAGTAAGCCAGTTTATTTCTATATAAATATCCATTTATAGAAGTTTCATTTCTATATCCACATCAGTTCTATTGTTTTTACCTAACTGTGGGACAGTCCACTTCTCTATATCCGTATATAAATTGGTCCTCTTTTCTTTATCGAGATGTATTGCAGTTCTGGTGTTTTTACATACATGAAGGGGAGTTCTGATCTCTACGTATGTTTAGAACAGTTTTATATGTCTTACACGTAGGACAGTTCACTTCTTTATAAGTAGGGAAGTTCTCGTCTCTTTATCTACATGTTGAAGTTCACTTCCTTTTATTAGCATGAAAGGCAGTTTTCATCTGTTTATCTGTGCGTGAGGCAGTTATCTTCAATTCACAAGCAGAGCAGTTGTTTTCTCTCCATCTACATCTCTTCATATGTAGGGCAGTTCCTTCTCTTTATCTATACATTTAATATAGTGTCTACATATGTGGCAGATATTTTCTCTTTTTCACACTGTAATCTCTTTGCATTAACATTTCAACCACTGCACTGCTCACTTAAACCAAGTGGCTTGCTCAGTGATTCTGCGGGAGCATTCTACTCAGCAAATTGGTTCCCTAGTACCCGGTTTATAACCAGAAACGGCCACATTTGTTTCCAACCTAACCTTCATAACCTAACCCAATTTAACTAAGTCAGAGGCAGCCATCTTGACTGAACTTTGCAAGTACTCATTGATTCAACAGGAGGAAACTGTAAGATGAAGAGATCCCAAGTGACATTAGGTTTTGAACTTGAATCGTTAGCGATTTGCCTGGATACGTTAAGGCCACAAACCCAGCTCTGAAGGAGAGAGAGAGAGAGAGAGAGAGAGGTAATTCATTGCCTCTTTTGCTGACCACTTGAGGCGTCATGATGCGTGCATAAGAAGCTTGATATGTTTGTTTCTATTTGAAATAGAATTGTAAACATATCACTCCAACTACAGATGAAGAGGAGAGATAGAGAACCCAAAATTAGAAGAGGAAGCAATATTCAAAAATATGGCTTTTGAGTTTCCGACTCTCGTCGCAAAATGTCAAGGCAGATTTAATAGTCGACCTTTCAGTTGACCAGATGCAAACTCATGCTTTCAAGTAAGACTCGACTTACGATGTTATAAAAGGTACAACGGAAGAGTTTCCCATCAAGGTTTGGGATTAATATCCGCTGACAAAAAATGAGTAATCTCCCCCTTTACGGATGGAGGAATTACGCGGGAAGAGACGACTTAGAATACTTTTGGAAGAAACCAAACTTATAATCCCCCCCCCCCCCCCACCCCCCCTCCCCCCCCCAAAAAAAAAAAAAAAAAAAAAAAAAAGACGTAGACACGTTAGTAACATTATTATTTATTAGTTTGTTACAGTTATGTATTTGCGTTCCAAATATTGTCAGGGCTGAAAGACTGGAATTTGGTATCCTGTTATTTTATCTGGATTCTGGAATCGAAAAGAAAAAGAAGAAAAGCTATCTAAAAGGCGTTGAAATGCTCTGTGCGTTGGTTGCTGTTGTCTTAAGAAGCCTTTCACATTTCCATCTTGACGAAAAAAAAAATCAATGAACTTCGGAAGAAGCTTGACTGGAAAAAAGAAAAGGAAAGGTTACTGGAAGAAGCTCGGAGAGTGACCGGCAAAGAGATCAGCGTTTTAAAAAGGACGAACTGAGTCAATGGCAGAACGCTACTGAAAATAGGAAAGTGTGCAGATGCAGTTCCATCAGCTGCAAGAGGAAGCTATAAAGCAGATTGTAATGGGCATGATTCAAGCTGAAGTTGGAAGTTTGCCAAAAAGTGTGTGTGTGTGAGAGAGAGAGAGAGAGAGAGGTGAAATTATTTGATGAACAAACCTCGCATATTAGATGCATATAATACACGCCTATATATATATATATATATATATATATATATATATATATATATATATATATATATATATATATATGTGTGTGTGTGTGTGTGTGTGTGTGTGTGTGTCACGCAACTCCCCGAGATAATGAAAATGGTGGAGGGTAAGAGTTGTAGGAAACAATAGTTCTTTTTCAGGAAGACATTCAATACCCCAGGTCCTTGCACCGACGAGAGAATGCAGGAGACAAGGCAATGCGTGAAACGAAAAGGCGTTGCACCGTCAATGCAATTGCAATTTGGCGAAGAGGATTTTTTATTCGATTTGCAAACGAGTGCTTGCGCGCGCATGATTTACTAAAAGCAGCCTGTTCTCTCTCTCACTCTCTCTCTCTAACACTGAAGTCATCATCCCTTTCGTTGGTCAATGTTAGTATGTTGACTTTATTTATCATTGCATTTAGATCTCTCTCTCTCTCTCTCTCTCTCTCTCTCTCTCTCTCTCTCTCTCTCACACACACATACGTATATAACCTTTCCTTCCGAAGATACGAATATATCGTTGTTCTTCTTTCTTTCAATTCTTTCTTCCTTCCGGTCTGGATGAGATTATGGCAATGAATTGCCAGTCCCGTCGTCTTCAACATAATAAATCATTAATGAATTATTATCTAAACCAGATTTAAACTTGCAACTGCAATGCAGGATGACAACGGCTGCAGTCAACTTCCGACTTTGAAGGAAGAAAGTTTACTTGGTCAGTAGTCATAATGTTAATGCACGACGCCATCGAGCATTATGCTTACAGTGTGCCCGCAACTTACGTCTTCCCGGTATGGTTGATATTGTCTCTCTTCCAAACCAACGCCCATCGCACAGTGGCTTTAGGCGCGCGTGCGCGCCTATATGCAAGATCTCTGGAATCCGGTAGAGTAGACCTAAGCTATCTAAGACAATAATTAATGAAATGATAATAAAACAATTATAAACGGTCATATACCTCAACAGTGCAAGCAAAAATGCAATGCATCGTTATCCTAAAGTAATTCTCTTCGTATTTCAATATTTTACTTACATTCTTATCTTTAATTTATTTATTTATTCATTTATATTTTCTTTACTAATAGCTAATCACCTCTTTCTGTATTTCCTATTAGCTTCGGTTTCTTGTATCAAATGAGCACCATATTCTTTGGAGGCTTGAATTTCGAATCAATGGCCCCTGTGGGATTATTCCATAAGAACTGTGGGGTCATCTTCTGAATAATAATAATAATAATAATAATAATAATAATAATAATAATAATAATAATAATAATAATAATAATACCCAGAGTCCCACAACTTTCTTACAGAACTTCGCTCGCTAAAAAAAACAGTGTGGGTGATTTGCCTTGAGGTCATAAGCAATTCCGAGCACCTACAACACCCCCCCCCCCCCCCCCCCCCGGCCACCATCACACACCCTCATTGATTTTCGTTAGCCTGATAAGTGCAAACACGAAAGCAAAGCACACACCGCTCGCTTCGTTTAGCCAGACAGATTTTCTACACGTGTGCCTATTACCGAAACTGTTTGCAGGAAGCATCTGACGAATAAAAGTTGTCCCGGCTACATGTTTCACGGAGGCATCTGACGAATATATGATCACTTTTTTCCTTCTCTTTTTTTTTAATGTGAGTTGCCTGCGCACAAATTCCTCGCGTGAACCAGCAAAGCAGTCAACGATCATCGAGTAAAGATATATATTAAATAATAAATCTAATAACTTTGAAATTTTATTATATATGAAACGCGTTGTTTATAGCCAATAATGCTTACGGGAAGCTTCAAACGAATATCTCGGCGGCGCATCTGCGGAATATTGCTGCGATAACCCGTCAA
>NC_087219.1:44973237-44990737 GCF_015104395.2 Macrobrachium nipponense
TGTTCCCAGTCGTTTTAAAGAGGACATTTTGCTCATCATAACAATGAGACTACGTACCTTATATGGCTGGGAAAATGTCGTTTTAGAATACACAGGACATTTATAATGAACATAAGATAATATTTGAATATTGTTGAAACGATTCGGATAACTCCAAACTCATGTTTTCTTAAGTAACATTTTAGTCTTAGGAAAGTCCTTCGACCATGAGGCTGATTACATTAGAATTGCCCTCATCTTACTCTTAAAATAATGCACTCATCATATCATCAAGCTATAATGAAGACAAGAGACATACGAACCCAGGTACACTACAGCTCACCTCAATATTAGATTGAAAAGTATGACGCAGTATTATCATATTATTAATATTGATATTGGGACTGGATGAGACAATTATTGGCATAAGTGATCATCTATCAATCAATTTGGTGTTAAAATCGTAACACACACACCTATAATCCTGCATTTACGAGAAAACATTATTCATTCAACATTTTGGACGTTTACGTGCATTATAACCTCTAATCTGTGAAGTTTTTGAAACAATACAAATAATATCAAATAGTAAGGCACGAAAACTTTCCGAGGACAATGAATTAAAAGGCATATCCGTCGAATCAATAGTTCAGAAGGTTGAACATTTCACCGTGAAATAATGCATAAACTTTTAAGTGGTTCCAAGCAAAAACATGAATTATATAGTGCACATTACTTCTTCATACACACACACACACACACACACACACACACACAAACATAAAAAAAACGTCATTCATCAATCCCAAACTAAAATAACATCTACTAGGCCTAAACGTCTTTCAAGACAAAATTTGTAAGTGTAACATTTTCTTAAAGTAGGAGAGTACTTATCCTAGATCAATAATTAGATAAACCGACAAAATATTTAATAAAACATCAAGTTGCTTAGGTAAATGAATTCCATATCCTTGTATTAACTGTGCATAAAACTTAAGCGCATTTCTGCTTCATCGAGTTCATGTGGAACTTCGCCAAACGGGTATGGAGTGACTGCCTCAATCGATACGTACTTTGATGTCGTGTTATAAACTCTCTCTCTCTCTCTCTCTCTCTCTCTCTCTCTCTCTCTCTCTCTCTGCTTCAGTAATATTCTTCATTTCTTATGCTCGTCCATCTGGAACGATCATATATGCGTGGATGTGCTAAAAGATTCTCTCTCTCTCCTGTGCAGTATTATACTTCACTGGAGTTGAGTCTCTCTTGTATCTCCATGCGAGCTTGCTTTAAATGGTATGAGATGTATTATTTCTCTCTCACATCTTTAATAACTCTCTCTCTCTCTCTTAATCTTTCACACCTTTTGTAACTTCTCTGGCACCTTAATCCAAGAACACAACGAAAGGCGTGGGCCTGGAAGCACACTGCCATGACTTCGCAAAAAGCTCCCCTCCCCTCCTCTCCGCCACCTACCTATCCACCCCCCCCCCTCCTCCAAACAAAGACAACCCGCCCATGCCTCCCCCCACCCCCTCTTCTTCTTCCTTCTTCTTCTGGTCCTTTCCATTAGCTCGTGCATGTGTTCAAATTGCGTGTCTGTCGCACCAGCAATGAATCCCTCGTCTTCTTTCCCGTTTTCTTCTTTCTTGCTCTTATCCTTCTGTCTTTTCTTCTTGCATTCAAGGTCGGGCCGCCACTCACCGTGTATCCTGTCTGAGCGACTCTTTTTCGTTATTATTACGCTGTTATTCATGTTCATTGTCCTCCCCAACCCCCGCTTTTTTTTTTTTTTTTTTTTTTTTTTGCGAGAACCTGCGCTTCCCCGTACCTCCATTGCAGTGCAATCTGAATGCTGTAATCATTAAAGTCTCGGGGTCACAAAGTTCACTATACCCGCTGATACACACACACATGCACGCGCGCACACACTCTACATACACTCACACACACACATTCAACGCATTTGCTCGTAGAGTGGATGAATCAGAGAGTGTGGAGTGTAGACCTTCGACCTTCCGGTTCTAGAGCAATTCATTTGGGATGAGGTCGCTAGCCCCAGGCCCTTCTCTCCTCGCTGGTTGCGACCCAGAACATTCAACAAAACATCAGGTTCCTATTCAATACTTATGTCAACTGAACACAATGGTTTTTTTTTCTCTCAGGAAACAGGCCAAAATCGTTTCCACTTCGTGGAATCGAACAGTGGTCTACCGTGGTGTGAGGTTAAGTTGAATCCTTAGTTCTAGTTTGTGTGTGTGTGTGTGTGAATTTCCAACGAATAAATGTACCACGCATCTCCTAAAATATAAAACCTAAACACCAATCAGCGTGCATGCACGAGAATTACGCATGCAAACCTGTATGGATGGTGAATTACACATAGTCCATTTAATTCCAAAACAACGGAGCATCAAAAGTGAACGAACACCCATATATTTTATACTTTCGATTCGTTTCGTAATGCGTCAGTCAATCAGACATGCTCTAATCAGGCACCAATTAGCGAGTCGTGTAATACGCTCCCAATTATCAGGCAGGGATTAAATGAATGCGGAGGGGAGGGGAGACAGCGATTGCTAATAAGAATAAGCTTATATAACTAAATTACTCATTAAAAACAAAAGTTCATTTGTGTTCCGTACGCTCGCTTTAAAGTGAGTGAGAGAGAGAGAGAGAGAGAGAGAGAGAGAGAGAGAGAGAGAGAGAGAGAGAGAGAGAGAGAGAATTCGCCTGGTTTCGGTGTGTGTTCGAGTAGGGTAAGCTCCGTATTATGAAGCCTCTCTCGAGAAATCTTTATTGTACAAAATATCGCTGTTGGCACGCGATGACGCCGGTTATTCTGTGTAGGCCGACGGCACGAGCAACTCACTGACCTACTCTGGCCTAGGACGGAAAAGAACAAAAATTATAGGGCCTTCAAGTCGAAGAAACGATAGACCGAACCATGGTCTAGAGAGAGAAGACCAATTGACAAATCATCGAGGAATAGTAAACGGAAAAAAAAAGAGGGACTCTGATACCAAGGTGACGGAGCCGCCTTTTGACAGACAGATGGAAGATTATTTTTAAAAAATGGAGGAAAACAAAATAAATGGGATAAGTGAAAAAAGCTGTTCTATTGTTAACTGGTATACAATTGGAAGACAGGAATGACACTGGAGAGAGAGAGAGAGAGAGAGAGAGAGAGAGAGAGAGAGAGAGAGATGGTACATTGGTATGGAAGAGAAATATGCATTGCCGAAAAGTTTAACAATGTAGCTGCGTGAGAGAGAGAGAGAGAGAGAGAGAGAGAGAGAGAGAGAGAGAGGATAATTTGTACCCCAACAAGAGTATAAAGCTTGAATCGCAGTGGAGTGGAAAGAGACAGAGACAGAGAGGAGGAGAGATTCTCTCCACCCTCAGACAATTAATCTAGGTTATTATAAAGATTTTATACAACACCTGAGCGTGGACCCCGATTTGTATGCCTGGCTGGGAAGCAATTAGACCGATGTATGCGTGTGTCCTTGCATGTAAATCCGGTAGCCAGAGAGAGAGAGAGGTAGGTACGTGTTTGTGCGCTGGTGAGGAGAACTTGCCCTCGTGTATGTACACATGCATGTGTACTTGCATAAGTGAGAACGAGTGTGTAGCCCGGTGTTTGTTGAGGCGTCGCGGATGTTGATGCTCAAATGTTCAGGAGCGGATGCAATGCTGACTTAAAGCACCTCCCCTGGGCTTCAATTTCCCCCCCACTTATTTCTCAGCTGTCGTTTTTTTTTTTTATCGTAGATTTGTTTGTCGGTTTGTCTTGATTTGTACATTATTCTCTTCGTTCTTTTATTTTTTTATGCCTCTTCGTTCATTATAGTAGAGGCAGTCTCAGGCCCGTAACCAGTTTTTTCGTGGGGTGGGGGGAGGGTGGGGTCGTTCTTCCCAAAACTGGACCTTTTCTTCTATAAATGTCATTGAATATATAAGTATATACAAGATGAAATACACGAAAATGTTATTTTAGTTGTATTAAGAAGAAAAATTGGGTATGGGGTCTATGCCCTTCTACCAGATAAGATGTTATTCAAAGTACTGACTTTGGTTAGCAGAATTTTACTTGATATCATTTTCAAATATGGTGGTCTATATCATATTCCTATTATCACTCTCGTATTTCCTACTACTAAAGAATGATGTTAGTGTTTAATAACAAAATTTATATAAAAAAAAGACTTGCAAAAGAACAAAATTGTTATTTATTTCTTTCCCCGACACCCTCGCCCACCTCGGTACGGGTCTGAGCCTATCACGTGGACGCATGCTTAGCAAATCAAACATCCTATGAGTTAGTTCTTTGAGAACATAGACACAAATAATAATTATAGTAGTATAATAGTAGAGGAGAAGAACATAAATGCAATTTGTTTTTTCAGAAACAAATTTCACTTATGGCTTATGAGCCTTCTGTTCCAGTTATCTAATGCAACGTGACTGTTCGTCGATTTCTGTCAGTAATAAAACCAACAAAACTATTTTAAGAACACAGTCATGCTGATAAAGATAACGGTTACAGTAAACGTGACAGTATTTGTAGGATGATAAAATATCAACGTCTTTTATCCCCCAAAATGTTTATTCAGCCTCCAAAAAATGGTGATGGCGTCACGTGGTCTGAGTTGTCGGCGGCCGAGGAGAGAGAGGGAGCGAGCGAATCCGCTCTCGATATTACTGACAAGTTCCCGCCAATATATCGATTCCCTGCTTCTGCTTATCTGCGTGTGGATGATTTCTCGGCTGCCATCGTGGTTATCGGCGCTGCTATTACTTTCCCGTTATTAATGGCTGTGTTAATAATGCTAATCTTATCATGTGTTAAGCGTGGTAAACTTGTCATTAGCTATACTGCCTTCACTCCCGTTATTAATATCAGGGCTCTTAGGATTAGACCGATTGTTCTGATATGAGAGAGAGAGAGATGAATTTGCTCTCTTTCTCTCTTATCATCATATGAATGTCATAATCATTAACCGATTATGACTGCATGGACTTTCAAAAACCTAGGACAAGAAATAACAACAGCATTGTCTCTCTCTAGTTTCCAAAATGAATCCATCTACACACACACACACACACACACACACACACACACACACACACACACAAAACACCATAGTGCTTAAGACTACAAACCCAAAAGTCATTGACAAAACTAGATATTTCAGGAATTCCCAAAGAGATGTCCAAGTCACGTCTAGGGATAAGTGACATTCCCAAATACGAGATATATTATCGACCACTTTCCCTTTCCTCCTGCCCTTTCAGGGGACAAAGAAGAGGGTGGAGTGAGTGCCGGGGTTTCATCCGTGGTGGTACTCCATCCAAGTACTGTCCACACTTAGCTAAAGCTGCTGAACTTCACTGGTTGATAGAGCAGCTTTGTAATGAGGATATTCTCAGTCAGCTAAGTGAATAACTTTTTGTAAAAGTTATTTTCACTCTTTCTGGTAGTTAGCACACTTTCTAATTCTTCCTAAACCCTTTATTTACTTATGTTTCAATATAATCCTTAAGTCCTTGATTTAGCTACTGTAGCCGCCTCTGTGACAATAAGAGTGTACCCTCTCTAAATATATATATATTATATATATAATATAATATAATATACTATATATATATATATATTATACACAGAAAAGAACAGAGCTCTTAACTGGACGGATATATATATATATATATATATATATATATATATATATATATATATATCTGTAAACCCATCGTCTGCATCGCCAATGAACCAGCATGACCTTTTAGAATGGGACACCGAACCCACGCGGTTGTGGTGCATTGTTGGTAGTCTGTTGATTCGTAAAGCCTAAGTAATTAAATTCTCTCTAGTTAGTCTGCAGATAATATAACCAACGCCTCACTGGCCTCATTGTAGTACACACCATTCCATCCAAAATTCCAGCAGGTATCAATTGGACATTGCAAACACGAGAGTTAATCTGGCTGATTAGACCTTTGTGGTCCTTGACTCTGAGAATGTGGAACTCGCGACCTTCCTCTGTTTTCTGATCCGTCTGACACTTGCCTCATCTGAAGGGCCGGATTTGTGAGCAGGATTTATCGTCGGGGGGTGGGGGAGAGTCCATAAGCGTGTTGTATGTTATGTGGAGATAGCGGACGAATCTAACGACCTCAAAAATGACATTTCTTTGTTCCAATCTTTGTTGAGGATGGTGGAACGAGCGAGTAAAAAAAAAAAAAAAAAAAAAACAGAAATAACAAGCTTTTGGCTACAAGTTGCTTCTACCTCTGAAAGGAAAACAAAGTCATACTTGGCAATACAAAAGAACAAAAAATTAATGCCAAAGAACTCTTCTTCTTAAACCACAGCAAACCCCACTCTCTGAAAGAGGATAGCTAGATTATCCAGTAGACACAGAGGAACGCCAGAAGCGCCACACTATCAAAGTAAAGGGTCATTAAGTGATAATCAGACAGACCGACTCTAAAGTTTGTAATGTCCACTTGGCATCTGCTTGAATGCTGTATGGAATGACGTGTATGATGAAGCAGAAGAGGCATTGACTCAAGTATTATTTGTAGAATAACGAGAGAAAGGCTTTAATTACTTAGGCTTTACTCTACGAAGCAACAGGCTACCAACAATGCAACCACAACTGCGTGGGGTCGATGTCCTTATCTGAAAGGTCAGGTCGGGTCACTGGTGATGGGAGACCGACGATACACACACACACACACACACACACACACACACACACACACACACACACACACACACACACACATATATATATATATATATATTTTATATATATATATATATATATATATACAAGCGTATATATATAATCATATATATGCATATATAGATATAGTAGATAAACCCTGCTCAATTAAGCGCACTGTTTTTTTTTTTTTATTATTATTTTTTTTTTGGAAGCGGCCATTCTGAAAAAATTCCTTAATTGGCAGAACAACAAGAACCATAGAGATCTGTATTGTTAGAGGGGGCTTCGCTCTTATATTCACAGAGACTGCAGAAACTAAAACAATGACTCGAGTTTGATCTATTTATTATCGTGCCTGATGCCACGACACCTTTAAATTCTCTCTCTCTCTCTCTCTCTCTCTCTCTCTCTCTCTCTCTCTCTCTCTCTCTCTCTCTCTCTCTCTCATAAAAGGGACTGAAAGTTTGCTGTGACAAAGGTTGGTTCTAAATCAGTTGCCTCTTTACTATATTCCCCCAAAATTATTAATAATCAATGAATATGAAAATACATCACCTTCAATCACTGAAATAACGCGTACTATTAATTAACATTTTTACACGGAGGCCGACGGGAAAGGAAACTCGCTAACCGTATGTCGCCCAAGCGTAAAGGAACAATGATAAAATGTATGACGAAGAAAAAGGAGAGGCGCCTAATTGAGAGGAAATATCCGACATTAAATCATAAACTTTGGTACTCTTTCCTTGCCTCCATTTCCCAACATTTCTTTAGCCCTGCTTATCTCGAAAGGCAGGTCCACTGTTCCATTTGGATTTAGGGTCCAATGTTCTCTCTTGGTTTTTCATCTCTTATGAATTGGGGTATGCAAGGGTTACTAAGTTGGCCATCTACCAAAGGTACCCATTCCATTCAGTAATTTCTGGATAAATCATAGCATTGAGCTGCCTAACCAGTCAGCCTGACCTGCATTATCAAATTGCCCATCCAGCCAGTTGGGGATAAATTAGGGCATTAACTTACCAAACAGTCAGTCAGGACTAAAATGGGTCATTAAATTGTCTATCCAGCCAGGCTGGGATAAATTTTAGCATCAAGTTGCCCATCCAGACAGACTGGACTAAATTATGGCATCAAGTTGCCCGTCCAGTCAGCCTGGACTAAAAATTAGGGCATTATGATACCTAACCAGTCAGCCTGAACAAAATTAGGGTGTAAGTTGTCCATCCAGAAAGCCTGGAAAAAATTTTAGCATTAAGTTACCCATCCAGTCAACCTAGACAAAGGCGTCATTTGCCCATCCAGGCAGCCTGGACAAAATTAGGGTGTAAGTTGCCCATCCAGACAGCCTGGACTACATTAGGACATAAGATGGCCATCCAGACAACCTAGACAAAATTTTAGCATTAAGTTGCCTATCTAGCCAGCCTGTACTAAATTAGGGCATTAAGCTAAATGTTGTATCATCATGAAGGGCTTGTGTCCATTGGCCAGGGCAGTTTAATCAAGTTCCTTCTTCCACTAGCCCTGGGGTAATTAGAGCTTTAAATTCCCAGTCACACCAACCTGGCTATATCTGGATATTAAGTGTCCATCCAAGTAGATTAGGCTTAATTGTTCCATCCTCCCACACTAATGAGGGCATTAACATTGTCCTTCTATTGACTTAGTCTAAATTAGGACGACAAGTTGCTTGCATTTAGGGCATAATGTTGCTTGGTATACAGGCAATGGGTAAATCAGATCATTGACTTTCCAGTACATAAAACCAGACTTGTCCAGTCAGCCTGGGTTAGTTAGAATAATGAGTTGTTCTTCTAGTTGGCATCATATATAAATCTGCCATAAAAAGGCAGAACGCATTAATTCCTAAATCCTTGTTTTGCGAGAACTGAAGTTAAAAATGCATTAACTCTTAAATCCTTGTTTTGAGAGAATTGAAGTTAAAAATACATTAACTCTTAAATCCTTGTTTTGAGAGAATTGAAGTTAAAAAATGCATTAACTCATAATATTTGTTTTGAGGAAATTGAAGTTAAAAATGCATCAACTCCTAAATCCTTATTTTGAAAAGATTGAAATTAAAAATGCATTAACTCATAATATTTGTTTTGAGAGATTTGGAATTAAAAGTGCATTGACTCCTAAATCCCCGTTTTGACAAAATTTAAGCTAAAAACACGTTAACTCTTAAATCCTTGCTCTGAAAAAAATATTGTTTTGAGTTCACAAGCTTTTTGCTACTTACATCTGCGCCAAACTGGCGAATTTTCTCAAAACAGGGATTTTGGTGTTAACGAGTTCTGCCTTCTTAAGACAGATTTATAGATTTATGACGCCAACTAGACGAAGGACCTGTTACTCTTTCTGCTCTTTCCACAGACTCCAAATTTACGACAATCGCATTTTTTAGTTACTGTGTTCTGCCTTTTTTACGGCAGATGTATATATATATATATATATATATATATATTATATATATATATATATATATATATATATATAATAACTCTACACCAATAGTTAATATGTTTGATATCAAGCAGAGACTGAGACCGACCTCTGTTATGAATGGAATGGAATATAGAATTTAGGCCAAAGGCCAAGCACTGGGACTTATATGAGGTCATTCAGCGCTGGAAATGAAATAGAGTATAGGTAGGTTTGAAAGGCATAACAGGAGGAAAACCTCAATGCAGTTGCTCTATGAAATAACTGTTAGGAGAGGGTGGAGAGAGCGAGATGGAAGAAGAGGATATGAACGGAGGTACAGTAAGAGGAATGAACGTGGTTGCAGCAAGGGGCAGAAAGGACGCGGCAAAAATCCTTAGTAATGCCTACAGTGTACCCTGTGAGGTGCACTGACGGCCCTATTCCCACCACGGGGGACCTCCGCTATGAATTCCGAACCAAGTCTCGCCAGAGACTCCTTTGATTTCTGGCATTTAAGTGACGCCTTCCACGCATTCCTCCCGTTTCGAGAATTGATGATACCTCCCGAGCGAACATTACCGAAATAAAATGCTGCTCCGATGCACAGAAGAAAATGGAAACTCATCTGCGGTAAAAGGATTTTCAGAATTAATGACTACGAGTGAAGAATGGAGACATTCTCAGACGTTCTTGGGTACAGCGGTGGTATCGGCCAGGGAGGGAGAAGCTTTAAAAGAAAAAAAACAGAGACTATATAAAAAAATAATGCTAACATTCCTTCGCAGAACAATAAAAACAAGTAAAAAATGCGCCGAAGAATCGAGCTTTCTGTACAGCATATAATGCTTTATGAATACCCGGTGGTACGAAGTTCGATTCTCGGCTCGGCCAACGCGGAATCAGAGGAATTTATTTCTGGTGATGGAAACTGATTTCTCGATATGATGTGGTTCGGATTCCACAATAAACTGTAGGTCCCGTTGCTAGGAAACCAATTGGTTCCTAGCCACTTATAAATATCTAATCCTTCGGGCCAGCCCTAGGAGAGATGTTAATCAGCTCAGTGGTCTGGTAAGACTAAAATATACTTAATTATGAACCGCCTGGTGGTGGCCTGTTCTATAGGGTTGCCAGACGCAGGTTCACGGCTAATTTTACCCTTAAATTAAAAAGATATCAGTGAGGCTAGAGGGCTGCAATTTGGTATGTTTGATGATTGGAGGGTGGATGATCAGCATACCAATTAGCACCCCTCTAGCCTCAGTAGTTTTTAAGATCTAGGGCGGATAGAAAAAGTGCGGACGGACAGACAATAGTTTGCTTTTACAGAAAACCAAAAATTGCGTATGAAACATCTTAGGTGATAAAATTGAAAGTGAATTATGAAATAGTATTATTTCATTCATTCCTTGGTAAGAAATAAAATTGCAATACAGTCAGATTCAAGAGCCTTATTGGTAGAAATAAATGACATCCATTAATAGAGTTCGTGAAGGAAGGCCGACGGGAGGGGCAACTTAAAATAAAATATGAAAGGAAGATGAAGGTGGAACAAAAGAAAGAAAAAAAAAGAGGATAGGAAGATGAAGATGGGATAATCCCCAATATATAATTAACAGACATATTTCTAATTAAAGGAAGACTTAATGAATCAGGGAACACGGAAGCCAGTGAGAGGCTTCCGGAGCTCCTAGGTCCGGCCTTACCACAACCATTTATCTAGAAATCGATCCTTGTAGAATTCCATGGTCAACAGACATATTTTTTACGATAAGGAAGACTTAATAAACCATAGAACATGGAAGCCAGTGAGAGACTTCCGAAGCTCCAATTATATAGAAATCGATTCTTATAGAATTCCATGATGTGAAAAATATGGGACGACGTAGCCTCGAGGGTGTTACGGAGCTGTCAATCAAGAAAACCTCCCTAATCTTGATAGAATAACTATTTTTAGCTCATGCGATAAGGGAGAACTGCGCATGCGCACGCGCCCTCAAAGGCAGCACGCGATAGGGATAAAAAAAAGTTTGAAAGGGACTTGGTGCAAAAAAAAAAAAAAAACTGTCCCTAATTGGGTACACCGACCGTTGTTACTGCCCCACTTTTGCAGAGAGAGAGAGAGAGAGAGAGAGAGAGAGAGAGAGAGAGAGAGAGAGAGACTGCGGAGGCCCGGCTAAAATGACGATAAAAAAAAAGAAAAAAGTAAATTCAAAATGTCACCATGAGGCTAAAATCCACAATGAGAGAGAGAGAGAGAGAGAGAAGACTGTTAAAATGTGGCAGAAATAAAAAGAGAAAAAGGAAATTTAAATGACACCATAAGGCTGAAATCCACAATGAGAGAGAGAGAGAGAGAGAGAGAGAGAGAGAGAGAGAGAGAGAGAGAGACCACTTACTGTTAAAATGAGGAAGAAATAAAAAGAGAAAAAGGAAATTGAAATGACACCATAAGACTGAAATCCACAATGAAGCGAAGATAGAGAGAGAGAGAGAGAGAGAGAGAGAGAGAGAGAGCGAGAGAGAGAAATAATAATCACGAAAAACCCCCGTCCAACATTCCACAACTTCCCCAGAGAACTTCACTCAACTTCACACTCTATAGGTCGACCACGGGAAATTCCTGGCTGGCTTCTCCATTTTGTCCCTCAGATGAATCAAAGGGACCTTTTCTTTCTTTCTCTCTCCTCCATTTTTCCTAAGCAATGGAACGCCGCTATAACACTCTTTTTCGGCCAACATTTGCAATTTCTCGTCATTATACCTCTCGAAATTTATTTGGCGACAATCGGAACTTTTTGTCTTAAATATGAAGGTTTATTTTTACCGTACTTTTTTTTTTTGAGCCACTAAACGAATATTTTCGTGAGACTAAATAATAGCTTTTCCCACCATGTACAAAGCGATACTTTTTTCGTGGCTATGAAAAACAATGTTCCCTATATACGCAATTTTTTTACGGAGATATACGCATTTTGCCCTCACTGCTCGTTGTTTTTTGCCGAAATACACACTACTTTTTTTTTATTCCGTAATGTTTTTTCACTAACACTATCCTCTCTACATCGTTATTTATTATTATTATTATTATTATTATTATTATTATTATTATTATTATTTATTATTATTATTTTGAACTAAGCCGTAACTTTCGTTAGGAAAGCAGAATGCTACACTCCCAAGGGGTCCCAATTCAATATAGAAATAGAAATTGAGAAGTAACAAATAAACCATAAAAAATATATAACAACGTAACACAAACATAATAAATAACACATAAGAAAAATAACATAAGATAAATAACAAATAAACAACGAAATGAGACTCATGTCAGCCTGCTCAAAAAAAAAAATAAATAAAAATATAAATAAATAAAAAAATATTTTGCACTAAATTTGAACTTCTGAAAATCATTTCGCATTTCGGCCACAACAACAACAACACTTTGAAACCGGTGTAAGATTAAACCCCACAGAAAGGAAAAAAAACAAAGGAAAACTTATAATTAATTGCGTTTCCAATACAACGAGGTGTGTGGTTTATTCTGGTAAGATCAAGAATGCTAAGGGTCAACAGACCTATACGGAAATCCTAAACATGTACGATGAGCTCGTCGAACGTCAATCCAAAGATTAATATCAATATTAACGATAAGAAATTTAAAAGAACTCGAGATTTTTGTCCACCAGTTGACGGCGCCTGTCAGATGCTTCAGACCAAACAACGGAACAATATTCAAAACATGCAAAAAAAAAAAAAAAAAAAAAAAAAAAATTATACATTTCCTCAGGACAGACAGGTCTCCAAAATTCTTACAATTACTATACTTTCTCGGTTCAACAATTTTTTGTTTGTTTGTTTGTATGGTGTTTTTACGTTGCAAAGAACCTTAAAAAAGGCCTACAGTGAAGTGCATGAGGTTCACTGACGGCAATACCCCTCTTAGGGGATTTTTATTAGAATGAAAATGTAAAAAATAAATAATCTGCATGATAAAAGTACAGAACAATTATTTCCAATGAAATATAGTATATTTATTTTAATTTTCGTGGTGAAACAGGGCGCTATTTCACCGTAGATTGTATAAATCATTTTTGTCAATCTACGCAAGCTTGTGGCGACCATATAAAAAATTATATTTGTTGCACTGCACTTGCCTTACACGCCAGATGCTGATGGCCTTGGCCCCGTAACGCCCTCATCAAACCCTCATATAGCCCAGGCCTGACAGAGACGAGAACAAGAAGTGAAGGGACCAAATGTAATAAGAGGCTGGGAAATGGAAGGAAGAGGATAAACGCCAAAGAGGATAAACAAAACTAACATGAGACGTAAGCGACTGATACTGGCGTCGCTAAAACTAAGGTCAACGATATACGAATCATTCCTCTAACTATATACTTAATACTGAGAATTAATATGGATAACTGATTACTTTAATAACATTTTAAATACTGGTCGTGATCTGACACTATGCCTATCAAAAAATTATTATTATTATTTATTAATTTTTTTTTTTTTTTTTGCTCTATCACAGTCCTCCAATTCGACTGGGTGGTATTTATAGTGTGGGGTTTCCGGGTTGCCCAATCCTGCCTTAGGAGTCCATCACTTTTCTTACTATGTGCGCCGTTTCTAGGATCACACTCTTCTGCATGAGTCCTGGAGCTACTTCAGCGTCTAGTTTTTTTAGATTCCTTTTCAGGGATCTTGGGATTGTGCCTAGTGCTCCTACGATTATGGGTACGATTTCCACTGGCATATTCCATATCCTTCTTATTTCTATTTTCAGATCTTGATACTTATCCATTTTTTCTCTCTTTCTCTTCAACTCTGGTGTCCCATGGTATTGCGACATCAATGAGTGATACTTTCTTCTTGATTTTGTCAATCAACGTCACGTCTGGTCTATTTGCACGTATCACCCTATCTGTTCTGATACCATAGTCCCAGAGGATCTTTGCGTGATCGTTTTCAATCACTCCTTCAGGTTGGTGATCGTACCACTTATTACTGCAAGGTAGCTGATGTTTCTTGCACAGGCTCCAGTGGAGGGCTTTTGCCACTGAATCAAGCCTCTTTTAGTACTGGTTCTGTGCAAGTGCCGGACATTCGCTTGCTATGTGGTTTATGGTTTCATTTTTCATATTGCACTTCCTACATATGGGAGAGATGTTATTTCCGTCTATCGTTCTTTGAACATATCTGGTTCTTAGGGCTTGATCTTGTGCCGCTGTTATCATTCCTTCAGTTTCCTTCTTTAGCTCTCCCCTCTGTAGCCATTGCAACGTGTCATCGCTGGCTAGTACTTTAGTCTGTCTCATGTATTGTCGGTGCATTGGTTTGTTGTGCCAGTCCTCTGTTCTGTTTGTCATTCTCCTGTCTCTGTATATTTCTGGGTCTTCGTCTACTTTTATTAGTCCTTCTTCCCATGCACTCTTTAGCCACTCGTCTACACTGGTTTTCAGATATTGCCCCAGTGCTCTGTTCTCGATGTTGACGCAGTCCTCTATGCTTAGTAGTCCTCTCCCTCCTTCCTTTCGTGTTATGTATAGTCTCTCCGTATTTGCTCTTGGGTGTAGTGCTTTGTGTATTGTCATATGCTTCCTGGTTTTCTGATCTATGCTGCGGAGTTCTGCCTTCGTCCATTCCACTATTCCTGCACTGTATCTGATTACTGGCACTCCCCATGTGTTTATGGCTTTTATCATATTTCCGGCGTTGAGTTTTGACTTGAGTATCACCTTGAGTCTCTACATATATTCTTTCCTGATCGTGTCCTTCATCTCTTGGTGTTTTATATCCCCTCCTTCCATTATTCCCAAGTATTTGTATCCAGTCTCATCTATGTGTTTGATGTTGCTCCCATCTGGTGGCTTTATCCCTTCATTTCTTGTTACTTTGCCCTTTTGTATGTTGACTAAGGCGCATTTTTCTATTCCAAACTCCATCCTGATGTCCCCAGATACAATCCTTAAAGTCTGGATTAGGGTATCTATTTCCTTGATGCTCTTACCATATAGCTTGATGTCGTCCATGAACATCAGTTGGTTTAATTCTGTTTGCCTCTTTTCTTGAGTTGGTACCCACGGCATCCATCTTCTTGTAAGTACTTTTGGTCATCGGGAATCATTGGCTACTACGAAGAGTAGAGGGGGACAGTGAAAGTTCCATTTAGTTAATTATTATTATTATTAGTTATTAATTATTAGTTATTAGTTATTATTTTATTTCAATAAGTCATGTCATTTCTCACCTTTCTCACCAGACGCCAGGTAGGCCTCCAGGCCTGTCAGTCGTCCTGCTTCAGTAACTGTCTCCATTCTTGGCGATCATCATAGAGCCTCATCTCATCAACTTCCCGCAAGCTGGAGCCTCTCCTCTCTACTCCTCTCTCTATGTTTTGTAGCCATCTCATTTTTGGTCTTCCTACCGGTCTCCTTCCTTACGGTATCCATTCCAAAAACCTTATAGGATATCGCTCCTCCTCCATTCTTTTGGTGTGTCCAAACCATCTAAGCTGTCCTCTCTCCACAAAATCTAGTATACCCTCCACTCCCAGTTCTCTTCTAATGTCTTCATTTCGTAGCCTATCCAGTCTTGTTACACCTTTTATGAGTCTTAGGGCTTTCATTTCAACTGCTTGAAGTTGACTTCTAGTTCTTGATGTTAATGTCCATGATTCATGGCCATAAGTCAATATTGGTCTTAAAATAGAGAGGTATATTATAGTTTTCACTTTGCGAGGTATATTTCTGTCTTTCATTTGTGGGTAGACCAGATACAGATTGTTACTGAATTTCTGTATTCGGGTAGTTATTTCCAGTTTTGAATCGTTTTGGTCACTAAACTCTACTCCTAAGTATTTGAAATTTCTACACTGTTTCAATGTCTGACCTTCTAATTCTACATCTACGTTACTTGGTGTTCGGTGATAGGGTTGCATGATCCTCTGTTTCTTATTCGTTGTTGATCCGCATTCCATTAGCTGTTAAGATCGCGTTCCAGTTGTTGAACGTTTCTTGGAGAGATTCTGCGCTGGGGGCTATCATTGCATGGTCATCTGCATACATAAGGTTGATGGTCATATCTGCAGCTTCATCCTCACCTAGTTCCCTCATACATTTATCTAGGAGCAATATAAAAAGAAGTGGAGATAGGACGCTGCCCTGTCTTCATTCTCTTGATTTGTTTTTACTCTGGATCTGATGTTTTGATAGGTGTTATAAATTGCTCTTATAAGTTTCTCGGGGATTCCATGGTAAAGGTCTTTTAGGGCATCCCATATTTTCATTCTTGGTACTCTATCAAAAGCTTTTTCTAGATCTATAAAAGCAATATATCTGTCCCTGTCCCATTCCCAGCTCTTCTCAAATATTATCTTGAGGGAGAAAATCATATCGGTTGTCCCTCTTCCTGGTCGGAAACCGTTTTGCCATTCACCCAGCTTTGGTTCAACATATCCTCTCAATCTAGTTTCAAGCATTCTTTCATATACTTTAAAAGCATGTGACATTGGGGATATTCCTCTATAATTGCTGCGATTGGTCTTGTCACCTTTTTTTATAGATTGGGCCTATTAGATCTCTTCTCCAGTCTTCAGGTGGCATTTGCCCATTCCAGAGTATGTCGATTAGCTCTAGTAGCCAGATGACTCCATCCTCCCCCATGTTTTTAAGGAGCTCTGCACGTATTGTATCCACTCCAGGGGCCGTACCATTTCTCATCCTCTTGAGGGCATTTTTTACCTCCAGTGTTGTTATGTCAGGTTCTGCATCCCCAACCACATCAAATTCTACAGGCTCTTCAAAGTCACTGTTTTCGTTGTTTAGTAGTGTTTCAAAGTGATTTTTCCATCCTAATTCAATTTCTCGGGGTTCGGTTAAAATTGTCCCATCCATAGGGTCTTTGATTACATAAGTGGGTGGTTGGCTTCCCTTTCTATAGTTTTTGGCAGTGCTATATATGAGTTTTCTGGTACCTTGGAGATCATTTCCCAGATCTTCTCCTATTCTTTCCCATGTTTCTCTTTTTGTTTGAGCTTTTATTCTTTCTGTTTCTCTCGAGGCTTCTTTATAGCCATTGTGATCTTCCAAGTTCAAAGTTTTCATCCATTTTCTGAAGAGTTTCATTTTGTTTGCAACAGCGGCCTTTAGTGTGGGGCTCCACCAAGCAGTTTGTTTTTTCCTCCTACCTCGAACTCTTTTCTTCTGCACTGTATTATTTTTCATTTGGGTCATTGCTCTCCTGTTGCATTTGTTTAGCTCTGCTTATTTCGTTTTGATATCTAACTAAGCACTTCTCTTCTCTCATATTCTCTAAAATAAATCTCTCTCTCACTTGGCTTTTAATTGGTT
>NC_087219.1:44993237-45008237 GCF_015104395.2 Macrobrachium nipponense
AAATAAACAGACACAAACATGTCCAAAAAAGGAGTAAAACAACAGAAAGCAATGGTGCATAATGATTTAAATATGGCTGTTTAGCAGATAATTTTAAGATTACGAAAAATTAAAATAAAATCAATAGCATGCACGTTGAGTCTCCGCCATAAAATTCATATAAAATCATTAACGCCAAGTTTATGAATTCTTTTGTGAAATACAAGGCATGATCTGACCTCCAGCTTACTCGAGATGTGTGCAAGATTTTCCCCTCATGCATATGTTGTAAACATTATATTCCAAACCAAACGTGAAGTGGTCTTCGTAATTAATACTCGTGCTCAGTACTACTCATTCAAACAACAAGGATCAAAATAAAATGACACGAATTAAACACGTTCATATACTCTCAGTTGTAAGTAGAAACACAAAATAATCGAACAGACACAATAGCCTAAATTCAGTTCGCCAAATAAATCAAAATGTGCTAAAATCTATGGTCAAATAGAGCCTCGTTTTGCAAACGAAAATTAAAATGAATAAGCTATATTTTATTAGAAATCATATTTCAGTACTGTTTAACATGCACATCATTTATTTTTTAAATTTGCTTCCTAATAAATAAATCATAAATATCCTATCTTAAAATTTATGTATCTTTACCTCAACGCGAAACAACTTGTTCAGACCTTTTTAGGCTTTTCCAAAGGACTTTCCTTAACCCCAAACAAGAACCAGAACAACAACAACAACAACAACAGCAACGACAAAGTACTTTGTAGGCTTACTCCCCGAATAAGCGGAAATAATTCAACTTTACGGGACCACAGAAGTTAGCAGTGCGATCCGTACCTCACGAGTTGAGGGAAAAATAGAAATGTCAAAAGCAGAACGAAGCATAAAGAGAGAGAGAGAGAGAGAGAGAGAGGAGAGAGAGAGAGAGAGAGAGAGAGAGGGGGGGGGGGGGGGCTATTTCAATACCGAACCCGAGGCATATCTTTGAAAGATTCCGGATAAGGGGGACTGATAAGCTTCGCGGTCACTGATCCTTCCTTACTTATCGCCGAGAGGAATAACGTCAGACATTTTCATAGAAAAAATAATTAATAATAAAAATTTAAAAAAAATCTAAGCATTAATAATCAATTCCACATGCTTTGAACATTACCAGTAACATAATCTGTTTCCATCTAAACTTATAAATAAATTATATAATATATATATATATTATATATATATATATTATAATACATACATATATAATATAATATATATCTATAAATTTATATACTATATAATATATATTATTATTATATATATGTGTGTGTTGTGTTGCTGTATTGTAATTATAATATATTATATTATATATATACTATATGTGTGTGTGTGTTGTGTGTGTGTGTGTGTGTGTTGTGTATGTATATATATATATATATATATTATATATATATATATTATATATATATATATATATATATATTATATATATATTACTTGCTTTGAACATTATCAGTCACATATTCTCTTCATATAAACAATAAAAAAATGTCAAATATTTTGAACATTAGTAGTAACATGTTCTAGCCATATGAAATATAAAATAACCTTTTGTTTAGGTGCTTAAAACTAAAATAGTACAGTACTCGAGGCAGGAGTTCATAGGCCCCTTTAAAGTTAATGAAACTGCTCTTAACGAAAGCAGTAAAATATTCCAGGTATAAATCAGTACGTTTCCGTACTCATGAATCTGCTTTCAACGGAAGCAGTAAACTATTCTAAGCAGTGGTTTATGTCCACCAATACACTTAATTCAACTGTCTTAAACAGAAGCAGTAAAACATACTAAGTGGCTTTTAATGCCTCCCTCCTACAGTTGATAAAGCTGCCTGAAACAAAAGCAGTAAAATTATCTCTGAGACTATTAATATAATTCCCTCCATGCACTTCATGAAACTGCTCTGAAAAGCAGTAACGTGTTGTAAACAGGAATTAGGAAATCTTCCACTAAGTTAAGGAAACTCACAAGCATAAGCAATACAGTCTGAAGACTTCTGAAAAAAAAAATCTTCCATAGTGGGCGTGAAACTGCTCTAGACGTTTAAGAAATGTCTGAAACTGAAATAGAAGTACCCCAACATCGAGAGAATTAGACGAATTGTCCTCTAAGGCATTCGAGCACGCATTAATAAGTCCCTTTAGAGTTAGAGAAACTGCAGGGAACAGAGGCACTAAGGCCATCTCAACAGCACATTTGAGCTCACTCTGTTTATTAAGACTTTAATAGTAAATAAAGTTAAAGGAGTATCAAAAGAATCACAGAGGTTTTTTGTTTGTTTGTATGGTGTTTTTACGCTGCATGGAACCATTGGTTATTCAGCAACGGGACCAACGGCTTAACGTGACTTCCGAACCACGTCGATAGTGAACTTCTATCTCCAGAAATACACATTTCTAATCCCTCAATGTAATGCCCGAGAATCGAACTCGCGGCCACCGAGGTGGCAGGCCAGCACCATACCGACCACGCCACTGAGACACTAATCACAAAGGTGACTAAGCGTGTTATTAGTTTTGTCGTTATTAGACCCAACTGATCTTAGGATGTCAAAGATATTAAAATGCTTGTTACTTCCTCACACTAACACAAACGCACACACATATATATCTAAATTTTTTATTACTATTTCGTATTTCAAAGCTAAGATCTCCTAAACATGATAGTTTTATGGATCTATTGCTCTTTGTGCATAGAAAATCTGAAATTATCAAGTGAATTTATCTGCCCAAGAGAGGATCTGAGCGCTTTTGCAACTCACGAAAACTTGTTATATCTTTCCTTTACATAACAGAAAAATTTATTTCGCAAATTCCAATTTTCCCCTCCTGAGCTTCAGTGAATTTAGAATTCAAAGACATTTGTAGCTTAATGGTGGTGAATATATATATATATATATATATATATATATATATATATATATATATATATATATATATATATATATATATTAGACGGATTGATTGTTTGTTTGTTTGTTTGTTTGCATGGTGTTTTTACGTTGCATGGAACCAGTGGTTATTCAGCAACAGGACCAACGGCTTTACGTGACTTCCGAACCATGTCTAGAACGAACTTCTATCACCAGAAATACACATCTCTCACACCTCAATTAGACGGATTGATAAATCACAAATCGCTCTATAATATCGAATTCTTTCTTTATGAATACACGCATCAAGTTGCCGCCTCCCTAATCTACCCCATAAGAGGCATTTTCCGTCTTTCTTTTTCTTGAAATTAGTAGAAAACTCTTACGTACAGAATCAACAGACTAAACCAGAGAGGGTTCCAACCTGGAATCAGCCAGCAGAGAGGGGCAAGTTACAGGAAAAGCTGATGAATAAATAAAGAGGAGGCAATTTGAAAATAAAACCGCTACACCTGAAATTCAGGAGACGTCAGGAAAAAAACATGAACGAATTTGCTCCTCGAGTAAACATCTGGAAATCAGAAGACTCCACCACTGCCCTGGGCAAACTATTCCACGTTTTAGCCGTAGCCTGGATAAAACTCGTAGGGAACAGAGCAGTATTGAACCAGATACTATAGTAGATTCAAATCAACCGTGCATTTGATGCCTAGGCCAGTCCCTTACGAAGCTCCTGATTGGCTATTGATAAGCCAATGACAGGGCTCGAAACTCTCAGTGTCTCTAGAGAGTTCACATGGGTAGGATCTATGTTCCACCTCTCCTGAGGGATACGTCTTTCAAAAGTATCCCTGAGGAGAGGTAGAACATAGATCCTACCCAAGTGAGCTCTCCAGAGAGACTGAGAGTTTCCAGCCCTGTGACTGGCTTATCAATTGTCAATCAGGAGCGTCGTAAGGGACTGGCCTAGACATCAAATGCACGGTTGATGTGAATCTACTGTAGGAAACGAGACGCCGTTTGCAGCAGTAGTTACTTTCTTGCAAGCAAAAACAGCTAGATCAAGCAAAGAAAGAATACAGTGGGTGTTTGTCGTTGTAGTACAGTTTATATAACAGACATAAAGGATTAGTTTTACGTCTATGCCACAAGGCAGCATTCATCGTACACGATTCCCTGTGGGCCTGAGTTATTCCCAAAGTGTAGTGAATTAATTGGATGTGTCTGCATTAAGATCTCAGAGAATAAAGTCTTTATATATATATATATATATATATATATATATATATATATATTACACAGACAGAACACAGACGCAGACACATACACACACACACACATATATATATATATATATATATATATATATATATATATATACGTACATATGACTCAGATCGGGATCGAACCCAGGCAAGGTACATTGGTATTTAGGCTAGCACCTCTCTTATGACCTAGTGGCGCCCTTGCTTTTCAATTGAAAGACCTGGGTTCGATCCTAATGTGAGTCAGAAATTCCTTTTTATTCCACACGTGATTGTGTTGATGTAAATATGTGCGTGTGTTTTAGCATCTTTAGCATCAAAACCAAGGCTAGAGGGACATTCATCTTACGGAGAGCTAGGAGGGGTTGGCATTTATTCGTTTCGTTCCCCGTAAATCTCTGAGATACTGAACTTATCCCAGTGACTCTGGTTATATAAACACGAGATGCCAGTTACTTCATTCTCGTGAAACTTCAAGCGCCATATTTTTTTTTTTTCCCGAACCAACTCCCTCTCGACGGCCGTCTTTCGAGAAAATGACGGGTTTTTAACTTCGAAAAAGTCATTATCTCTCAATCTCTTCCGATGTCCACGATTGGAATCCAATTCCGCGTCGCTTAAAGCTTCATTTGCATTATTTGAATACAGTTTAAACGGCCATTCGGTTCGATTAACTTCTGGTCTACTTTTTGAGAGGAGAAGAAGAAGAGCGGAGACTTGGTTTTCCACTTCTGGCTTGAAAGGGTTTGACTGTAGATCGTAAAGCAGGCAGTATCTTTAAATTTTATGAATGGGTACTTCCTGGTCTTCATTGTCTCTTTTTATAACGGTGGAGAGAGAGAGAGAGAGAGAGAGAAGAGAGAGAGAGAGAGAGAGAGAGAGAGAGAGAGCTGTACTTTAAGACATGTGCGTGCTCGAACACACACACACACACACACACACATATATATATATTATATATATATATATATATATATATATATATATATATATATATATACATATATATATATATATATATATATATATATATATATATACATATATATATATATATATATATATATATATATATATATATATATGATGAATGTTTATCACATCACCGTGATTCATATAAATGCATTAAGCTCTCCCTCGGAATCAATATATTTTCATATATGTTAACCGAAGGGGAATTTTTTAAGACTAAAAAAATTCCCCTTCGGTTAAGACATGAAAATATATTAATACCGAGGTAGAGCGAATTGAATATTAAAGGACATTTGTAACTTAATGCACATGTATATATTTATATATATATATATATATATATATATATATATATATATTACTATATATATGTAGTGTAACGACCTTGCGAACCGAATCTAAGTTGGAAGTGAGTTTGGACACCACTTAAATGAAAACCTTTTGGATTCTGTTGTACTATCAAGAAGGACAGCATACTTTAAGCTTCTTCAGTTGAGAAAAATACTCTTCAAAATGAGTATCGTGTCAAAGTTAGCCAGACCTCCTTGGCTAGACCCACACTGTGATTCCTCCTTTCGAAGCCTCACTTGTATAGAGATTAATCAGAAGGGTCACTTTCCCTATTCCCAGACAAGACTAAGAGGAAGATTCTGAGTTTCCCAATTCCCAGACAAGACCGAGAGGAAGATTCTGAGTTTCCCAATTCCCAGACAAGATCGAGAGGAGGATTCTAGAATTCCCAACTCCCAGACAAGACCGAGAGGAAGATTCTGAGGGGGCCTGGCAATTAGAGAAGAATTCGACAACAGTAGTCATCAGCTTATGAACTGGTGAGGCAAGAGATTATTAAAAAAAAAAAGTACAAATGAGAGAATATATGTGCTAGAGCACCAGTAGAACTAGGGAGATTTATAGCTGTAGTTCTGTCAATCACGATATACACTGATCTCATAAAACTCACACACAATGCGTTTAGAGAAAGTGGCCAGTAAGGCCGCATGGCAGACCCTGTCTAGAACTTTTAAAATTTCTAGAAAAATGACATAACATCCCTAAAAGTATCAGAGAGGAAGATCACTTAAGATACTAAGAGTTACAATTTGATCTTTCATCACAGGAACTACATAGCTGACCGTGTTTTAGACAGTTGAAAATGAATAGAATTCGTAAGACTTCATCTAGAGCAGAAGTAATTGCAAGAGGATGGTAACTTAAGAGACTAGAGCAGTTAACCTTTCTGGAACATGATGGAAATATATCAAAATATTACGGCAAGATCATCCAAAAATTACAAGGGAAACCAAGTAGTTATGTTATTAGGTCTCCAGGTTTTTCCAAGTAACAGAGATTTCAGAACTCCACAATTTCCATGAGTACGTGACTAAACGTAGTCTAGGCTCGGGGAAAGATCAATGGACTTATGTGAAGACGGTTAAAAGAAACGGGAAGTGACAATAAGAAAGACATTATCGGTGCAAAGCAGCTGATAACGTCGAGCAGTTTGAGTATCATACATTGGGAATTTTTTTCGAGGTCGTTTTAGTAAAAGATGAACGAGAACTTCGAAAGAACAAAATTACTCTAAAGAACTTTTAACTAAGGAAACTTCGTATTATTCCAAGCAGCTGTGGAGGCAGCAAAAGTTAGGGCAAAGTGATATTGCAAGTAAGCTTAGCATGACCTTCCTAACTTGGATAACCGAGGCCCAAACATCGTAAAGCCAAGGCTTTGAAGAAGAGAGAATTTAACAGAAGAATATGACTACTTTCTTTCACTCAACCGACGACCCGGTAATATGTATGTCACACGACAGAACTCTTGGAAACTGAAGCGATATTCCCATAGAAAAGCATCAATGAAAGTGCAAGTCATCGTGTTGAGTTCAAAGTGACGCAGACGGAGAGCGGAAGCAAAAGGAAAAAAGGAACGAGAGTGAAAGAGCAAAATTAAAAGAAACAAGATTAGCACTGTGGTCTGAACAACGAAAACGAGACGGAATGCAGTAAGGGCAGCTTTTAGGATTAGAAGTGAAGAGACAGTTAAGATAATAATTGCTTGGTCATGTCATTCTGGAGTTCATATAGATTATGTGATGCCCGCCACAAGATCACTGAGAGATAAGCTGTGAATTCCCAACCACCAGGACCTGGTTATGCCATCGACTGAAACCACCACAAAGAACTTTATCCCACTTGGTAGGAAGTCTGGTATATTATTATATAAATAAAAAGGAGGCAGAATTATGAGTCCTACAACCAGAGCAGCAGACAACTGAAATGAAAGGAGACAAAAGTAGTTGGCGGAAGCCGGAAGCCTCAACTGACAGCTGGATTTCAGAGACAGGAAGAGTAGGAAGATGGCAGGTGGGTCTAAACAGAGACGGGGGGGGAAAGAGGATATGAGCGTACTGTATGCCGAAAGACATCACCAGATGGCCATTGTGGGTAAGACAGTTGGCTTGTCATGTCCATTCTCATGTCAACAGAGGCGCAGCCACATCCTAAAGATTCTAGGCCGATGACTGGGGCTATATGTAAATCAAGCAACTCGGGAGATGTATTAACGTTACAGTTTCCCTGAAAAAATAAGAGGAGCAGATGCGTTCAACAATCAAGATCTGGGTAGAAATGTAAAGGTAGGCTAAAGAGCGTGGGTGTCGTAGGAAGACGTGGACATGTAAGTACTGTGCTGCATCATGTTCCTCGACAGATGAAAAAGTAAAGACCAATCAGCATGATGAAAAGGGATTACTGAAAAACAGAAGTATTGGATCTTTGACTTTTCTTAGACATCTAGTGTTAATTTTTCCAGGGGAGGCAGGTCAAAGTTATATGTATATATATATATATATATATATATATATATATATATATATATATATATATATTATTATTATATAAATAAGTATAATACTGTGTGTCTGTTGGTCTGTCTCTTTGTGTTTGTACTCGTTAATCTCCAGGGGTCTTGATCACCCATTATATAAGCATGCATTGAAGGTAACAACAGACCGCAAACATATAACAAGTACTCGTATACTTGACGAAAGCGAAGTTGAACATGTCCGAATTGACACGTTGATAATCTAAAGGTAATAAAAATGAATATGTGAAACCGACCGACGGGCGTTAAAGGAAGTAAAGCGAGTAGCGGGGCTTCTGCACCAGGAAGTGATAGACCGACTTTAGCCGATCCTTCGGGATTAAACACAGGATACAACGGTATATTTTTCTCGCGTCCTCTCTCTTTCTCTCTATTTCAATTTTGCCAACGGCCAGCACAAACCAGTGCAGAACGAATCATATTTGAAGCGTCTAAATAATGTAATCGAGTTTCGACATAATTACGAGCTCCTGGACTTTGACCTTAATGCAGCGTACGATTTAGGTCCAAAAGGAAAGCGATTGCCGCCTGGAAGCTCTCTCTCTCTCTCTCTCTCTCTCTCTCTCTCTCTCTCTCTCTCTCTCTCTCTCTCTCTCGTAAATCCGAGAAGCAGCAAAGCGATATCTCATTTACAATAAATATCATGGTACAGCTTGGTCTTAAGTCTACGGTTAGCATTCATCTCCCGAGACCTTTAAACACCTGTCTAATTGTATCGATTGGTTCACGTTGTTGAAAAGCGTTTTCCTTTTTTCATCCACGTTTGTGTGAGTGAACAAGCGACTCCGTCATTTCCCAAGGGTGGTAATGTTTTACTCATGTATCTGCGACCCATTCTAGCATGATAAAACCACGTAAATATCTGTAGGCGTAATAAAAGAGCAGCGAAAACTTTGGCTGCAGCAGACAAATCGATTGGAAGCAGCTAGGGCGACGTCCCCTACCTCTTATCGGCTACATGAGCCAAGTACACATTTCAGGGTAAAAGGAGGGGATATTTAATTTCCTCACTCATTTCACATCGATATTTTGTAATTTCACAGCATCTGCTGGGAAACAATTTTGCAAATGGTGAGAAATATTTAATTTGTAATTTACTATGATGGAGTAAAGCTAATCACACAGATTAGTTAGCAAGTCCACTTCTACTGCACATTGGCGATGTCATTTAATATTTTGGTTCGTATGATATTTACTAGATATAATACTTTGTACATACATATCTTACAAGCAGTAAATCTACTACTCTTATAACTGTCTGCAAGACATTCTAAAAGACAATCAATAACTATAGCGCCTTTCTGAAGTCTGCAATGACCGCGCAGGAGCAGTAGCCAACACCCTTTGGATGCCGAGGTACGATAATATTAAATTGAAGCGGAGGGTGTTTTCATTTCACTCTCTACACCGAGAAAATGAAATAGTGAAAGCTATGTCTTACTTTCTAGCGAGAGTAAAGAGTGTTATAAATGCAGACAAGCTTATGTCGAAAAAATTATTCGTGAATTATTCTTTTCGTAAATAGGAAGTGGTTAGGTTTATACGTATTTTCTTTATAATGCTGGGTAGATGTAGCACCGTAAACACGTTAGCAATTCAAGGACGTTCTGGAAGATGGACCTTTACTAATGCAAATGCGGCAAAAAGAAAAAAATGTTGTTTATTACATCTACACAGTTGTATAATAACAGTGCGCGACGAAACCTTACGTCTGAATACATCAAGATTAAAACGAAATACGCTGAGCTACTAGAATCTCCATGATGAATATGCAGCACAAATATTAATAATTGTATAAACTGCTGGTTTAATATTATACGCAAATTCAGTAGATAGAGTTAGCACTAGCTCATATAACAGGTGATAATATATTGAGATTAAGTTCATTATCACAAACGCTTTTCAATTGTTATAACTTCACATTTATAAAAATTATTTCCAATGAATGAAAGATTTTTTATCGTAATTCCCCTTTTTTCTTCTTCCTCTTCTTTCATTTACTCTTAGTTCGAGAAAAGGGGTGGGTCTCTGACTCAGTCTGCAAAGCCGAAAACAAGACGGTGGTGGTTACGATAAAGGAAGACAGCTGAAAAACAAATGTTATCCAGATAACAATAACCTAGACCTACACAAATCCCGCCCTTTCTTCTGTAGACCAACAGCCCCAGCAGAAAAAATGAGCAAATCCAGGATCGCCAAAAAGAAAAACACAACAACACAATTCCAAAGCGATGATGGTGGTGGGTTAGGGCGTGTTTTGAGGGAGAGGCCAAGGGGGAGGGGGGAGACCAAGGGCGCCCTGGAAGGCTGTGGAGACGGCAGAAGGACGTATGCCCAAGGAGTTCGCGAGGAAACCTTTCTATGTAGGGTGTCTGAGACACAGCGTGGTCCAAACCAGAGCCAGCATTAGACCGACAGCCCACAGGGAGGGACGGCCGAGAAAGCTGCGAATCTCTTATGACCGTTGCAACAAAGATGCACCATTTTAACTGATTTATTTTTACTGAATGTTACTATCATTATTATTATCATTATTTAAACCTGTGCGCACATTCGTGACTCAACAAATAGAATTGTCTCATGAGAAGAAACTGAGTTTTTTCATCAGATACACCGCAACATGACTTGCACTTTATTTATTTTACTTTTCAACCAACACTCTCTTCAGAGTGCGAGTGGCGTCGCAGGAAAGCGAGAGCGCTGTCGCAGACATAATTATTCGTGCTCTCACACTTGAAAAAACAGTGGATGTTAAAATGTCCACATTTTACTAACCGCTTCTAATACTACTACTACTACTACTACAGTAAGCTGCGCGCGCACCATGAACAGTTATTCTAATTGGAGCCGTAGCAGTGGTATTAACAGCAGTAATTGTGTGAAAAAAAAAAACTGATGATACAGAAATGCAAATAAAAACTGTCTCTGGATCCATACTCATCGATAGCCTGAATCCCATTTCCGCTTTAGACGCTTTCCATTTCACTCATTCATTTGGCTTTCGGGTCTCACTGGGACCCATTACCGCTTATACCACGCTTGTAGAGTTCTGCTGGATATTTCAAAGCAAATTAATGCTTAGAGCTACTTTTCAGCTGTTACCTCGTAACTGGTATTTTGATGCAACTGCAGACCTTCCCGAATAATTTTTTTAAAAAATTCATGTTCCGTTAGCTCATCTGCCACTGGAATTAGCTTACACGCACTCACGCATGTATAACGTTTACTCTGAAGCCTTCGGTCAGCTGCAGCTAAGTTTTGTGACACACACACACACATACACACACAGATATATATTATATATATATATATATATATATATATATATGTATATATATATATACATATGTGTGCGTATAGTACTATATATATATATATATATATATATATATATATATATATATATATATATAACTGAATCGCGAAGTATGGAATCTGATGAATATATAAATTACACACACACACACACACACACACACACACATATATATATATATATATAATTATATATATATATAGTATAAATATGTGTGTGTGTGTGTGTGGAGAGAGAGAGAGAGAGAGAGAGATTTAGAGAGGAGAGAGAGAGATTTACTTTACCACATCCCTCTATCGGATCGACTCTGTACTCTGCAATGCTTTGACAACACGGCGACCTGCTCTTTCCGTTAATTTATTTATTGGACACGAATCACCTCAGTGAATATGAGGTAATATACCTCATTAGCCTTGAGGTACCTCAACTCCCCGATATTTGGCGGAGGACCCACCCCACCCCACCCCAATCTTCTTAGGGACTGATGCAATCCGTCTGTAATTGTTGTAATTACGGGGGCAAATTCATTTCGGGTAATTCCTTCAGTTGTTTTTCCGATAAATCTCATCAGAGGCGAGACAGTTTATTTGCATCGGAAACACTTTATATCAGGTCCCGCGTAATTATCACACGCTTGGGAGGAGACGGTCTCCCCTTGTGATTGTGTCGTTTGGTAAGAATAACAATCTGCGAAGGCAAGTTTCCCCGGGTGCATAACGCTGCCTTTATGCGCAGTTTTGTTATTGAATGATTAACTCAATGACCAAGTCATGCGGTGTGGTGGCCTCCTTGGTACTGGTTTTATTATAGGGTTATCGAAGATTTTTTTTCGGTGCCCATACTTGTAAAGACCTTCTGCATGATTTTACAAAATGCCACCTTCATCATAAATACCAGGTCCTTTGCTGCCCCACTCTTCAGTGACTCATACTCTCCCTCAATTTTGCATGAGTTTTCCCTTCTTTCGTGCAACCAGGCAACTGGTTCTAGCCTATTCCACTTAATAATAAAATTGATATTCTGTTAAGGTGACTCATTCTCCCACTAATTGGATGGCGGAAGGGACTGGCAATTTACAGCCATTAATCACCCTTAGAGGCAAAATAAACGTGGGGTCTGACCTGGGAGGCAGCAACATTGAACCTACCCCCGAAAGCAGTAAGCTCGTCGTCAACTACACTTCTCTAAGCTTTCCTTGACTTTAAACCGCGTCACAAATATACTCCGTCAAAGCCCTTAACATTTACAAAATGACGACCTTTCAGTCAACAGGGTAAGCGGATCTATTTTTTTTCTACGTCACTTGCATGTGTGTTCATATACTGAATAGAGGAACAGGTTATCATACAGGAATAAGTGACAAGGTTACAGATAGTAGGTATATATATATATATATATATTATATATATATATATATATATATATATATATCTATATATATATATGCAAAAGCTAGGTACTATGTCGTACCTCTAAGTAAATGTGGATGCAATCCACAATGATGTAAAATCCTTCTGTATATATATATATTTTTTGTATAGCGACCTATAGCTTTCGACCATCAGCTGTGGCCTTGTTCACTAAAATGTGAACAACAACACAGTTGATGTCGAAAGCTATAAGTTGCTGAACAAGAAATATATATTTTATAAAATTACCGAAGGATTTTACATCATTGTGGATTGTATCCCCATATATATATATATATATATATATATATATATATATATATATATATATATATATATATATATATACTATATATATATATATATATGATAGATAGAGGAATGTGTGACAAGGTTAAAGATTGTGTAAGTAGAATATTTGTGAAACCATCGTAGTAGATGCACACGGTGGAGACATGGTTGATGAAGAAACCACAACAGGAAATGTTGGACTTTGCTCCATTAGAGTGAGAAAAGAGTGAGAAGGCGGATGTGAGAGGTAACAGAGAGAGAGAGAGAGAGAGAGAGAGAGAGAGAGAGAGAATTGCCAGGTAACGTAAAGAGAGGGTGAATGAAGTTTGAAGTTGTTCGGCCATGTTATGAGATGCAAGGAGTCCGATTTAAACTAAACTGAGGCTGGAGGTAGGTGCATCCTTTGCATCGGCACCCCCTGAGATCTGCAGTTTTTGTTTCTTATCCTTATTTCTACTGTATTTTTTCAAGATGCGATGCAATTTTGTTCGTCTTGTTTCCCTCTAGCCTCTTCCCTAATAGAAACGAGTGAAGGGAACGAGATACAGGATAGAATAAAGAGAGGAAGATCAAAAGGCGTGTGAATGGACTTCAAAAATGAGTGACTTAACTGACAGAAGGTGGTCAGAAATAATCAAATCTGCCAGAAGCTGAGATAGGAGACCTCGGGTCGGTGAAAGGGCAAGAAAGAAAGAGAAGTTTTTAAGAAAGGTGGTTTAATCATGTGACTATAAATGAAGATGATACTAAATACACGATAGAGCAAGTGTGATTTTTTAGCATTATGCCATGCACTGGGGCAACTAAGGCCGTTCAGCGCTGAAACAGAAATTGACAGTAAAAGGTTTGAAAGGTGTTACAGGAGGAAAACCTCACAGTTGCACTATGAAACAATTGTTAGGAGAGGGTGGACAGTAAGATGTAAGAAAGAGAATATGAACAGAGGTACAGTATAAGGAATCAAAGTGGTTGCAGCTACTGGCCGATGGGACGCTGCAAGAACCTTAAGTAATGCCTACATTGCACTGAATGAGGTGCGCTGACGGCACTAACCCCCTACGGGGAGAGGAAGTGTGTTCACGAGACTACTGCAGCGGTGTAAGAGGTGGCGTGAGCCTGAAGGAAGGAGATCCTACGTAACGCCCAGATAATTATATATATATATATATATATCTATATAATATATATATATATATATATATATATATATATATATGCCCCTGTACAATAGCCACAATGCCCTCTTAACTTCTAGAATTCTCTTTTTTTTGGATACGCTTGTCTCTACAAAAGCCCTGAAGATCCAAGTTCAAAGAATTTTTTTTTTTTAAGAAATTGTGATGTCAGGTAACGGAAACAAACCCAGGTCCCATAATCACAAAGAGGTCACGTTGCCGACCTGACCTGGGTTCGTTTCCGATACTGGACATCACAATTTCTTCAAAAAAACTTTTTTTTTTTTTTTTTTTTTTTAACTTGGATCTTCAGGCTTTGTAGTGATAAGTGTTTACCCAAAAAAAGAGCAACGAATTGAAAGAAGTTAAGAGGCTTTGTGACTATTACAGTTGCATATGTTTCTGGTAAAAAAGTGACCAGTATATTTTACATATATACTATATATATATATATATATATATATATATATATATATATATATATATATATCTCTCTTTATATGTGTGCAAGTGTGTGTATGTACATATGTTTGTGTATATAAATTCTTTACATATATTCATAATACTATATATATATATATATATATATATATATATATATATATGTGTGTGTGTGTGTGTGTGTGTGTGTGCGTGTGTGTGCGAGTGTGTGCGTAGAGAGAGAGAGAGAGAGAGAGAAGAGAGAGAGAGAGAGAGAGAGAGAGAGAGAGAGAGAAGAGAACCCCACCATAACAGGGAAAACAATTACATTACATCAAATGACAATCTACATAAACGCAA
>NC_087219.1:45013237-45055737 GCF_015104395.2 Macrobrachium nipponense
TGTCAACATTTCGTTTGCTTCTTGACGAAGCATCGTACTTTAACGCTGGGTTATTCTCTCTCTCTCTCTCTCTCTCTCTCTCTCTCTCTCTCTCTCTCTCTCTCTCTCTCTCTCTTACACCTAAACAAAAATTCGTACATTTCCTGTTGTTTTTTTTTTACACTGACGAGTTTTATTAATTTGTTTTCTTTTTCATCTTTATAGAGAATTATACTAGTCTTCATTTTTCTCCTTACTAAGCATCGTCTACTCCAATTCAGATTTCCTTCGGCTGCCCAAATCAAGATGTGTCGGTGGAAGGAAGGTGTTGAAAAAAAAAAAAAAAACTCCCTGTCTCCCTAAGGAATTCCGCAACCTAGAAGTGCATCGTTGGAAGATGATTTCTTCCATTCCTTGTTCTTTTACTATTCCTCCTTCTAGTTTCCTTTCGTTCTTCGTTACGCTGTACACGTTCCCTTGGCCCTCTTCCTGAAAGACGTGCTTGCACGAGAACAGAACGGCTTTGTTTGTTTGTTTGTGTGTATGGTGTTTTTACGTTGCATGGAACCAGTGGTTATTCAGCAACGGGACCAACGGCTTTACATGACTTCCGAACCACGTCGAGAGTGAACTTCTATCACCAGAAATACACATCTCTCACACCTCAATGGAATGCCCGAGAATCGAACTCGCGGCCAACGAGGTGGCACGCCAAGACCATACCGACCACGCCACTGAGGCGCTAGCACGGCTTTATTATCCCGAAGAACGTGAAAATGTGTGGCATTATGAGGTGAGTGGCGCAGTATTCGTATGGAACGTTGACAAGCTGTTGCTAAGCTTTCTATGTGGAATTTGAAGTTGCTAAATTATGGATATTTACTGGGCAAAGGGTTCTTCTCTGATTCTACAATGGTGAAAGGGATTGTTACTACTTGTTTTTCCTAACATCAATATTCGTACCAGAAATCCAATAGGATTCCTTATTTAACAATTGTACTGATTGACTGACTGATGTATGGCTAGTAACACTGACGTAAAAATAAACCTCCACTCTCGCGCAAAGGTTTTTCTCTTTATTTATCTATTGACTGATAAAATGTTTATACTTTCATTCCGTTTCCATCCGCACCTCGTCTCTCGCCGGGCTAATCTCCCCACGAACAAATATTTCGAGAGCGAGGTAAAAGCCAACCAGGTGAATTACGACCGGCGAGAGAGAGAGAGAGAGAGAGAGAGAGAGAGAGAGAGAGAGAGAGAGAGAGAGAGAGAGATAACTCGGACGCCCGAAAGAAAATTCTAAAGTAATTCGCGAATGATTGGTTGAACTGAGTTATAATTGCTTTCACTCGCAACTGTCTGCGCAGGGGTGAATGCCGGAATTGAGCAGCCTGATGTGTGAGTGGTGATGTGATAAAACTAACGCGGAAAAAGTCAAATGGTTATTCGTTGCACATAATATCTCATAGAATGGGAGATGACCCAAGATGAGATGGTATGGGTTAGGATGCGAATATGGATACAGATCTATCTTTCTTCTTCTTCTTCTTCTTCTTCTTCTTCTTCTTCTTCTTCTTCTTCTTTAACTTTTGACAGCAATTTGAAATGGGACAATCTATTTAATGGTATTTTCGGAAGCATTCTAAAACGGGATACTTTCTTTTTATTTCTTTTCCTTAAGGATAGTTTTAGAGATCACATTTATTTTATACAACTTCTTTGACATATGCTATCATCATCGAGTCCACCCTGTGGTATGGGTGTAAGAATACCACCACCGTAGGTCCAGCGTGTCGTAAAAGGCGACTGAAAGGACAGCTGCTTGCAGTCTTGCTTTTTAGTAAAAGGCTAGGCCCACCGCCAATAAGTATGAAAACTGCTGCATTGCAGTCTTACTTTATAGTCAAAGGCGAGGCCCAACGCCAATAACTGGGGAACTGCTGCCTTGCAGTCTTACTTTTTAGTAAAAGGCTAGGCCTACCGCCAATAAATATGGGAACTGCAGCTTTGCAGATGGGCTTTTTAGTAAAAGGCTAGGCCCACCTCCAATAGCTGTAGAAACTGCTGCCTTGCGGGTGGACTTTTCAGTCAAAGGCGAGGCCCTACCGCCAATAACTGTGGTTGATGACAGAAAGGGCAAGTGGTCTTAAAAAACCCTTTGCCAAATAATAAACCAGCGCATCATGCAACCAACCCCTGAGTGTAGGGATAACGGTGGGAAAGAAGAAAAGATTATCACTCGAGTATATCGACACTCAAGACCTTAATCATCCCGACGCAAAGTTAATGTAAACCGTCCAACCAATCCACGCGTGAAGAATGGACTCGAGAGTAGACGGAGAAGAAGAAGAAGAAGAAGACGAAGCCTTTCTCCAAAACAATAAACCCCCGGATTCTCTGTCCTCGTATGAGAGAGGCGGACTTCAAAATACACCGCCCGCGAAGGTCGTTAGACTTTAAAATCGCGCCCGTTAATTTCACAGATATTTACGATGATTGCGCTCATTAGCGAGAGGAGGAGGCTGAACAGTTAATTGAGCAGTTAAGAGTGAATTTCTGGTCGTGTGGATTCAGATGGCCGCCGATTTGAGGTAATGTAGTCAGAGTGAATTCCGTGAAATTATTGCGCGTATTCGGCCATATTTATTGTATGTTAATTAAATTTTTTAATTATACTTACACATTCTTACGGAACGAATTTGTACATTTATGAATTAGGGGAGGAGTGAAATATAAGTTCATATGTTAATTATATGAGGCGTGAAATGTAATGTTTTATGCTAATTATACGGAACGAATTTATACAATTTAATAACAAGCAAAAGGTTATATGAATACGGGAACTAATAAGTAAAAATTACATTAATGAAAGAAAAAACAAGCATAAGCCGAACCCTGGATTATGTAAGGCTATTGAGCAAAGGCTATGACAAGGTCCATGTTTCGATATCATTGGTTTCATGGTTACTATCCGACATATCTTACTATAATAAGCGTTATGTCTGTCCGTCTTTCTGCCATTCAATCACGGCTGGTCCGATGGGCATGAAACTTGGCAGGGTTATGGTGGGGACCCCTAAGATGGTTTATAATGGGGTTTCATCCTACCTCTCCTGCCACCCCCCTACCCCTCCTCTGAAGGGGGTCGGGGTTAGAAGGGATTCCTTGAAACGGGGCTGGTTCTGCCCGTAGACTTAGTTACTTTAAGAATTTTCATACATAATTTCTGTATACATATGTTTGCGAGTGGCTAAAATAGTAGTTACAAAAAGGAGATATGCACCTTATCATTTACCCTATTGTTAGAAAAATCTAATGTAGCCCATACAGTTAGCATTAGCTATTTTATACAGTTTTAGTTTTAATCACTTTTATCATTAAAGTATGACAACTACTACAATGTTAATATTACTAGTGCTAATGTACTGGCAGACTGGAAAAAAAAATCAAGGAACACATGTCGACAAGAGAGAGAGAACCACACTGCATGTATTTTTATGTTTCATGTGTAAACAAACATATCCTTTGAGAGAGAGAGAGAGAGAGAGAGAGAGAGAGAGAGAGAGAGAGAGAGAGGTGGGAGGAGGGCGGGAATGGAATGAAATACCAAACACCAGGCCACCCAACTACAACCCCCACCCCCCTAAACTGCACGAATTTTTATACATTTCATTTGTACACATTCATATGCTTTGAGGTACAGCCGCCTCCCCCAGCCCCCCCCCCCCCCTCCCCCTCCCTTCTCTCTCTCTCTCTCTCTCTCTCTCTCTCTCTCTCTCTCTCTTTGTACATTCTATGTCTCTGGGAAATTCTTACAAAAACCAGACATTTTTTTTTCGTTAATAATCTAATTAACAAGATTAAAGGGATCTTGGGAAATGTGATGCGTAAATCCCTCACTATTTTCCGATTACTTGTGAGAATCAAAGAGGAATCCTTCAATTAGGGAATGACCCAATTCCAGCTGAAATAATACAAAGAAAGGCTTTTGTTTCTGCTGAACTCATCTAAGGAATAACCTTTTTCGCGGGAAATAATGAAGGAATAATAATTTTTTTTTTTTCAGGTGAAATAATTCAGGCCTGACACTTTTCGGCTTCAAGCAGTAATGTGGCCAAGTATCGATAAACACATTAGGCATTGATGCATTGATACTAACTTGAAATATTCGATGCAAAGATATTCATATGAATGCAGATATGCATTGGTTTATAGATAGTTGCCCTGCTATAGACATAAAAAAGCATCGATTCAATGATACTGATACATACATACATAATGGACCAGTGAAATCAATACACATACACATAATACACGCACATATATAGCATATTATATATAATTATATATATAATAGATTATTATATATATACGTGTAATATATATATGTGTATATATTATATATTATATGTATAAATGTATAGAGTGTATATACATACATACTTATATATTATTATATATATATATATATATATATGTATGTATGTATGTAGTGTATGTATGTATGTATATAGTAATGTTGTAATGTATATATTTATTATCACTCTATACATATATATATATAGATATATATATTTATAATAATTATATCTATATATATATGCTATATATGTGCGTGTATTATGTGTATGTGTATTGATTTCACTGGTCCATTATGTATGTATCAGTATCATTGAATCGATGCTTTTTTATGTCTATAGCAGGGCAACTATCTATAAACCAATGCATATCTGCATTCATATGAATATCTTTGCATCGAATATTTCAAGTTAGTATCAATGCATCAATGCTGATACATATATATATATATATATATATATATATATATATATATATTATATATATATATATATATATATATATATATATGTGTGTGTGTGTGTGTGTGTGTGTGTATCAGCTCAGTGACAAATGACAGCAATGCTACATACAGAAATGTATTAGTGGAATGATACTGACATGACTTTATCGATTCAACAGCGCTCAAACGAATGCATGAAAGGAATGACCCTCAATATGAACAGCATAGATGCAAGGGTGCATACATAAATGGGATGATACGTGCGCAGTCATAATAATGAGCAAACAAAGGCGCGTAAAAATAACGCACGCAACAGTGCAATGATTCATAATACATAAATGTATATTGGCAACTATGCAGATACACGGCACATACATGAATGCAATGTATACGCCAAGGCATAGCTATAAATGATACATACATGAATAAGAGCATGCAATGTTGTGCATATTAACACAGATGCAGAAGATACTCATGCTAATGAATATACTGATTAAAACTAGAATATAGAATTTAGGCCAAAGGCCAAGCGCTGGGACCTATGACAGCAGTAGAGAGGTTGGAAAGGTGTAAACAGGAGGCAAAGTATGAAACAATTGTTATGAGAGGGTGGGGAAAGTAAGACGGAAGAAAGAGAATATAAACGGAGGTCCTGTAAAAGGAATGAAAGGGGTTGCAGCTAGGGGCTGAAGAGACGCTGCAAAGAACCTTAAGTAATGCCTACGGTGGGATGCATGAGGTGAACTGACAGCAGCTCACCCTACGGGGAAAGAACTGATCAATGCCTATAAACAATGATGAAGGTTTGAATATAAATGAACACACATATATAGCTCAAAGACCCATTATTCTCACGTATGCAGAGGCGCTCAGATGCATGATTCTAAAATGTACAGATCAGTGTTATGAGTCTCTGAGTACTTTATTAAACGAAAATGATAATATTATTGATTTGGGTACATTTTTATGAAGTTCTTCATATTTATAAGTCATGTGCGGCCTTGTCTTCTGTTTTATGTTTTTCTTCAAATAAACTTTTTTTCATATAAGCATTATGCGTATTAGGACTTGATACTGGTAATTCGATTTTATGAATGATTGGTTTTCAGAAAGATGATAGTTATGTGACTACGATTTTCTCTATAGTAAGTTCCTTTTCCGCTCTTTATAATCTTATATGCTTTTGTTATTTGCACTTGATGCTGTATTTTTCTCTGTAGGCCATGGACTTGCAAGAACAAAAGAGATTTCTGTTCTACTTTGTATATTTTGCATTATATCTCTTTTTGGACAAATCTATACTAATAGTTGTATATTTTGTCAATAAACTAACTAAGTAACTAACTAACTACGGAGGGATCTGAGATGTAGCAATGCATAGGTGAATGCATCGATTTTAGTTCATAATCCACCCTGACATCTTATTGTAGCCCAAAACAGAAGAAAAGAAGAAACATGGAGAAAGAGAAAGAGAGGGGTTGAGATGACATAACTTTTCGACCTTTCTTTCTCTTAAAGAAAGAAAGGTCACAGGGTTGGGGAAACACAGAGGATGGAAGGGAATTCCAGGTCATGACCCGAGATCGATCTCGGGTGGGAAGAAAACGATTTAGGTCCGTTGAATGAATGATTTGCCATGACTCTGTTGGCATAGGTCGTGAATTATGTGCCTGGTGGTTAGTCGACTGTGGTAGGTCGATGACATAGTAGGGAAGGGTATAAGGCCTGCAACGTCACGCCAAAAGAGTTTTGGTGAACTGGGTGGTTAACAACTTTTAGAGGTACCCCTTTTAAAGGGAATAAGGATAAATTTCTCTCTCTCTCTCTCTCTCTCTCTCTCTCTCTCTCTCTCTCTCTCTCTCTTATCTATATAGTATATATATATATGTATATATATATATATATATATATATATATATATATTTATATTTTATATATATATATTATATATATATATAAAATATATATGTATGTATGTATATAGTATATACATTTGGTCATGTGTACACATGTATATAGATGTATATATATACACATATGTATGCATGTATATATATTATATATATATATATATATATATATATGATATATATACAGTGGTACCTCGAGATACGAAAGGCTCAACTTATGAAAGCTAATACGAAAAATTTTACGGCTCTACATACAAAAATTGCTCAAGATACGAAAGGTTGTTGCTGTAAAGTCCGAGATTCGCCTGGACCACCGATAACAATTTTGAAACTCACACGCCGCCAACTGAGTAGACTCGCCACCATCCTCCCGCTCTCCCATTGGTTCCTGATGCTAGTCATCGCCATGAGATCCTTCTCTCCTATTGGTCAGCATCCCTCCCATCATACATCTACTACGTAGCAGCGTGCCTCGGCCACTCGGTACCAGCATCATTATCGTACGCATGCGGTATTCGTTCGTTCTAACGATTTTGTTTATTAACGTAAATTCATAAGTGATTTCGTTGTAGTATACTTTATTGTGTTGTGTGAGAACTTTACTCCATACTTATACGTACTACATAACATAATTACTTACAGTATATACGTAGTCATGGGTCCCAAGAAACTTGAAATTCACTGAAAGAAGAGGATGCTCTCTTTGGAAATGAAGATGGAGATTATCAAGAAGTATGAAGCTGGTATGCAATTGAGTGTGATCGCCAAGGAATATGACCGAAATCCATCGACAATAGGCACCATCCTTAAGCAGAAGGATGACATCAAAGCAGCTACACCTTCCAAGGGCATCACTATTTTGTCCAGCAAGAGGACCCACGTGCACGACGAGATGGAAAGGCTTCTTCTTGTCTGGATAAAAGACAAAGAAATAGCTGGCGATACGATAATGGAGACGGCAATCTCCCACAAGGCTAGCGCTATTTTCGGCGATTTGATTGCTCAGGCCAAACATGACGGAGGAGAAGGGACATCAACGCCAACCCCAGACTTCAAGGCTTCGCATGGGTGGTTCGAGAAACTCCGTAAACAGACTGGCATTCATTCGGTGGTGCGGCATGGGGAGGCGGCCAGCTCAGACATGAAAGCGGCCGAAGCCTTTAACAAGACGTTTGACGAGATGATAACCAAGGAAGGCTACAGTTCTCAGAAAGTCTTCAGGAAGGCTACAGTTCTCAGAAAGTCTTCAACTGTGATGAGACTGGCCTTTATGGAAAAAAATGCCTCGTCAGACGTACATCACGGAGAAAGAGAAGAAGCTACCAGGGCATAAGCCTATGAAAGACAGGCTTACGCTCGCACTTTGTTCGAACGCCAGTGGGGATTGTTAGGTGAGGCCCCTACTGGTGTATCATTCAGAGACTCCTCGAGCCTTCAAGGCCCACAAAGTGCTTAAGGAGAAGCTTCCAGTGATGTGGAGGGCTAATGCGAAAGCCTGGGTAACGAGGCTTTTGTTCACGGAGTGGGTAAATCTGTGTTTTGGCCCGACAATGAAGAAATTCTTGGAAGAGAAGTTCCTCCCTCTGAAATGCCTGCTGGTGTTGGACAATGCCCTGCTCACCCTCCTGGCCTCGAGGAAGATATCCTAGCGGAGTATTCCTTCATCAAGGTTCTTTATCTTCCGCCCAACACCACCCCTCTCCTCCAGCCCATGGACCAGCAAATGATATCGAACTTAAGAAGCTGTATACGAAACATCTTTTCAAGAGATGTTTCGACATCACCGATACCACAAACCTCACCTTGCGTCAATTTTGGAAGGAGCATTTTGATGTTGTAATATGCATCCGACTCATCGACCAAGCTTGGCAGGAGGTTTCGAGGCGGACCTTGAATTCCTCGTGGAGGAAACTCTGGCCTGATGCTGTACCCGCCCGAGACTTCGAGGGATTTGACGTGGGCAAAGCTGGTAATTCAGATTCAGAAACAGTTGACGATCCTGAAACTGTTTTGCAACCAGATCTTGACGAGATCGTTGCACTCGGCAAGTCCATGGGGCTGGTCGTCGACGAGGATGACATCAACGACATCAACGACCTCCTCGCCGCTGCTAGAGAACTCCTCTTGAACGACATTATGTTGCATGACCTGAAGGAGTTGGAGGCCATGCAACATAACGTCGTTCAAGAGGAGTTCTCTAGCAGCGGCGAGGAGGAGGAGGAGGACCCTATGACAACGGCAGAAATTACGGATGTTCTAGCTGCTTTTCATAAAGTGCAATCATTTGTAGAAAAAAAGACACCCTGAAAAGGCTTACACAGGTCGTATGCTTGCGCAGTTCGATGACGTTTGCCTGAGTCGTTTCAGGAACATTGTGAGAAGTAGGCAGAAGCAATCTTCCTTGGATAGTTATTTTTTAAAGAGGCCTTTAGTACTAGCAGGAGTAAGCAAAAAGGATGAACCAAGTGATACTAAAAAACAGAAAGTTGAAAGTGGTGATGAAGTTGAAATTTTGTATAAGAAAAAAAAAAAAAAAAACGTAAAGTATAAAAAAGTAAAAAAAATGTAAAAATAAAAAAAAAAGGACAAAAATTTTTTTTTTTTATTTTAGTTTTTTGTAAACTTAAGTGTTACAGTTTTGTTAATGTGTTTCGTAAAGTTTAGTTTATTTATGTTTTCCTTAAATTTTTTTGTGTTTCGTAAAGTTAAGTGTACGTACGTATCTGCCGTTTGTCCTCCTCTGTCGCCACTTTCGGAGATAGTCTCACTCGAAAGGTAAGCTTCCACATTTTCTACATACAAACAGTATTTCTTGTATACCATGTACACTAATAAACTTTATTTACAGGTAATTAGCAGTAAGTTAGGTATTGAATGCTCCAAATTGTTGTAGTATTTCATTGTTTATAGGTCAATTTAGCTTTATTATGAAATTTACTGGGGTGTTTTTGGAGGGCTTGGAACGGATTAGCCATTTTACATGTAAAATGCGGTCCAAGATACGAAAAGCTCATGATACGAAGGCCGCCTCGGAACGGATTAATTTCGTATCTCGAGGTACCACTATATATATATATATATATATATATAGATATATATATATATAGATATATATATATATATAATATATATCGAATCATTTGGAAAAAAAATATAAATATATATTATAAATATAATATAATATATATATATATATATTAATATATCAACAAATAAATGAATAAATAATCACTCGCAAGTAAATTCAACACATTTCACAACCGCCAAAATAACCACTTTCGTTACAATCAAAAGCCATGAGGACGGTTTTGTATACAAAAATGAAGAATATAAAAACGTCCTACATTAACTATCTTTCATATGACGCCCTGAAATGTGTCCAACCATTTCTTCCATAAAATATAGATGGACTTTATTTCTTATTTCCAAAAAACGGTGAGCGCTAAAAAAAAAAAAGAAAAAAAAGCCGCCCTGACAATCCATCCGGGAATGAGGTCAGTCGACTTCGATCGAAGACATCGTTTCTCTCTCTCTCTCTCTCTCTCTCTCTCTCTCTCTCTCTCTCTCTCTCTGTCATTTACTCACGTTCACCCATTCCCAATCTCAGCTCTTGGTCTTTCGACGTGTGTATTCTTATATTCCTCGATATCAACGTTTAATTTAAAAGCCCTTGTCGTCCCTCTACACTGCCTATCCATTTTGTTACTTCCTCTCTCTCTCTCTCTCTCTCTCTCTCTCTCTCTCTCTCTCATTCTTTCACCTCCCCTCTCCCTGCCTCCTCAAGATGAAAGACGAGGGCCATTTCACTCTGCCTGTCAAAGTTCTTTGAAGATCTACTTGAAATCAAACCAAGTTAAGCCCAACTGACTGTTGAATATGGCGCTGGAGATATTACGAATTCCTCTCGGAAATTGCAAGGGCTTTATGAACGGAATAAATACATACATATATACACCCGAAATTTTATATATATATTATAAATATATATATATATCTATATATATATATACATAATATATATATATATATATATATAATAATATATATATTAATATATGTATATGTGTGTGTACACATATATGTATATATATATATACATACACACATATAATATCACTTTTTCCTTTAGAGGTAGTACTTACAAAGAAGATTTTCAGCAATACTCTCCAGAATGATGACGTGTGTAAACACAAACACACATATATACACACAGCACATAGTATATATATATATATAATATATATATATATATATATATATATATATAATATTGTATATATATACGCACACATATACGTATATATGACAGTGTTAGAGTAAATACGGCTGAATACTATTGATTCATATGACATACTTCTGACACTGATACTAGCAATACAGGAGGTTTGTAATCTCATTTATCTGTCAGCATAATTGTGTATCAACGCGTGCGACTTTTGTTGACGATATGACGTCACACAGAATAAAAAGAAGAGTATGTATAGAGGTTCTAGACTAAATCCTTGGCCTTTATTTAAGTCTAATATTAAATTTAATGCCCTGAACCTGAAAATTTAGAATGACACACATACACGCACACACACACACACACACACACACACACACACACACACATATATATATATATATATATATCTATATATATATATATATCTATATATATCTATAAAATGGTAATCATATGAGATTCAGATATTTTCACAGAATGTAAATTAATGGTTGACAAAATCCCTCTTTTATTCACATCCCTCCTATTCATCTAATTCATTTTCATTTCGTTTCGTTATTACTTTATCTCTCTTCTTCTTTATCCTTTTCTCACCTGTCTAGTACCTTTTTCCTGTAAATTTGAATCATGTCTCCTCTCATTTTACATTTTTTTCTGATATTTGTTATTCTTTTGCTTTTATACAATGCAACTTAATCGTTCATATTAAGTCTAATTCATTTAGTTAATTCCTCTATTTCATTTCACTCGAGCCTTCATCTTTCTTTTTCCATATCCTTCCCTTTCTCTCCTTCCTTTTGAATTATTTTCTTTACTCATCCAATTATCGAAATCATTTGAAAGAACATACTTGCTATTATCTAATTCGGTAATAAATGTCCTTCGTTTCATTTTAACTCTTTCATTCATATTTCTTGGCCTCACTGCATTTTTACATTCACAATTCTCTGTTTCTCTACATTCATTTATTCATGATTTTCTTCTTTGCGTCCTTGAATACCATATCATCACAATACTTTTAATTTCAACATTTCTGTTAAAAATGAGTAACTTCTGGCTTCTCTACATTCAAGCATTTTAAACAGTTAATCACTTTTGCTTCACTACATTCAATCATTCATTATTTTATTTTATTGCCTCTGTATTTCTTTATTAGTCATTTTCTGCCGTTCCATGTTCCTTCTATCATAATTCTTCGCCTCTACATTCATTTAATAACAATTCTCTTCTTCTCTACATATTTTAACCGTTTTTTTTATCTACATTCCTCCATTCACAATTCTATACTTATCTATATGCCTCCAATTTACTTATCTACATTCCTCCATTCATAATTCTTTACTTATCTACATTCCTCCATTCACAATTCGCTGTCCCTCCACGTAACAACAATTATTTTTTTCATTCTTTTCCATAGCCTTTTGTACCCCACCATCCATTCATCATTCATTTCATTCGCATACATTTTCCTTCCTTGATCAATACACCGGACGGCCTCTGCTCAGTTGACGAATGAACGGATTCGGGGAAATTATGGAGAATGTGGAAGTTACAGGACCCAGGAGAGAGTCCAGGAAAGAAATGGATGGCGGTCCCTCGATCCAGTCGGTTAACTCTATGGTGGTTGTTGACTCGCAAGGTGGCGTTAAATTCCAGGAAGAAGAAGAAGAAGAAGAAGAAGAAGAGAAGAAGAAGAAGAAGAAGAAGAAGAAGAAGAAGAAGAAGAAGAAGAGGAGGAGGAGGAGGAGGGGAGGAGGAGGAGGATAAAGAAGAAGAAGAAGAAGAAGAAGAAGAAGAAGAAGAAGAAGAAGAAGAAGAAGAGGAGGAGGAGGAGAAAAAAGAAAGAAGAAGAAGAAGAAGAAGAAGAAGACGGGAGAAGATGAAGAAGAGGAGAAGAAGAAGAAGAAGAAGAAGAAGAAGAAGAAGAAGTAAAAGAAGAAGAAGAAGAAGGGAGAAGATGAAGAAGAGGAGGAGGAGGAGGAGGAGAAAGAGAAAAAGAAAAATGAAGAAGAAGAAGAAGAAGAAGAAGAAGAAGAAGGGAGAAGATGAAGAAGAGGAGGAGGAGGAGAGAAAAAAAAAAGAAGAAGAAGAAGAAGAAAGACATTCCAATTAGGTCCTCTATTATGGATTAGGTAATGAGTCTCTGTAAGTGTGTAAATTTCATTAGAGCAAACGAACACAAGCGCATGCACGCACTAATTAGAAGCCTAAGGATATGTCTAACGAAAAACAAACTGAAAAGAACTACTACGGAAAGCGAAAGCAGGATATTAGTATTATTATTATTATTATCATTTCTATTAGCATTATTATTATTATCATAACCAAAATGCCATTTCACAATCACAAACACCCTTGTAATTGCCACGCTAGATAAATCACAACTATAATCAATCCTAGGGCAAGGCCGAAGGATAACGCCCTTGAGTGCGGGGTGCAAAAATGGATCAAGACGGAGGTAAAGGAGATGGATGGCTGGTGGGGTGGAGACTAAAGGGTAGAGATGAAAGGTAAAAGGGAAACAGGAATATTACTGTCTCCATTGTACTTTAGGGAAGACTTCAAGCAGTACTGCAGCCCTAGTCCATATTCGTGTGCATAAAAGATATCTTAAAACTAAGTCTCGTAGATTGGTTAATGGTGTTAAACACACAGAGAAAATTATATATATACATACATATATATGTATAATATATATATATATATATATATATATATATATATATATACATGTAATAGACTATATACATAGATTGGTTAATGATGTTATACACTCAGAGAAATATATATATATATATATATTATATATATATATAATATATATATATAACATACTGTATATATAATAACTTTCCTCTGTGGGTGGGTGTGTATTTATGTAAGTGTGTGTCTATTTGTATTTGTATGTGTGTGTGTACAAACACCTCAGGACATTTTAATCACTTAAATAAAATACCACTTTAGAAAACACATAAATGCACACAATCATATAGCTGCCAACTGCAAGCCCACACTCACGAACGCATACACACACACACAAACACACACACGGACACGAATCAAAATATGGTGACAGGACGGCCCAAGCCTTCAGGTAAACGATAAAGTAAGACGTTCTCTCAAAATTAACGATGACGGCTTCCCGACCAGGAGGGGATCTGAGAAAATGGAGATTTTGAAAATGGCCAAAAGACATTTGGCATCCACACCGAGTCTCTCTCTCTCTCTCTCTCTCTCTCTCTCTCTCTCTCTCTCTCTGCCTTTCTTCTTGGAAGACCCTGCCCAAACATTTCATAGAGCTCAGTTCAACCATGTTTGTTTACAAATTGGTGATTAATAAATTATAATCATAATTCATGTTTAGGAAACTTGCTAAGAATGTCCCCTATTATATAATATGAATACCGGAACTGTTAATGAATATGTTAATTAATATAAAAAGCAAATAACGTGCATGCTAAACAGTATAGAAAAATCAATTCTAATAAAACAAGGCGTATTTATTTTAATTTTCGCTGGCGAAACGAGGTTCTATTTGATCGTAGATTTTAGCATGTTTTAATCTATTTGGTGAACTTAGAGGCTACATTTCTGTTCATTATTTTGTGTTTCTACTTATGTCTGAAGAGCATATGGAATGTTTAATTTGTGTCCTTTTTAGTTGATCCTTGTTGTTATAGTAGATTCACATCAACCGTGCATCTGATGTCCAGGGCAGTCCCTTGCGACGCTCCTGATTGGCTGTTGATGAGCCAATCACAGGGCTGGAAACTTTCAGCCTCTCTCGAGAGTTCTCATAGGCAGGATATATGATGCACCCCTCTTGAGGGATACTTTTGAAAGACGCATCCCTCAGGAGAGGTGGAACACACATACTGCCTCTGTGAACTCTCTCGAGAGACTCAGAGTTTCCAGCCCTGCGATCGGATCATCAACAGCCAATCAGGAGCGCCGTAAGGGACTGGCCTGGACATCCGATGCAAGGCTGATGTGAATCTACTATAGTACAAGTAGTACTACTAAGTATGAGTATTAATTACGAAGGGCACTTCACATTAAATTAGGAATATAATGTTTACAACTTATGCGTGAGGGGGAAAATCTTGCACGCTTCCCGAGTAAGCTGGAGGTCGGCCCACGCCTTGTTTCAAGGAGGAATATGCATCTGGGGGTATCAATCAATGTGATTTTAAAGAGTTGCTTTTGGCTTAATATTTGAAACCATAAAAAGAGTTCGACTGCAGTTTGGGGACAAAAATCTAGGGGTGCTTCCGTGACCTAAGAAGTGTTAGGTGTTTAGTGGTTATAAAAGGCCTTGTGTGGAATTCTGGACTCAACCATCCAAATGACGAAGCTATAGAGTGCCATCGGTTTGGACGTCGCTCAAAAGAGCACTGGAGTTGTTAGAGAACATGAAAACTGTTATTTTATCCTATTTCAAAGGTACCTTTACTTTTCCTTGAAACATTAAAAGACAATGTTTTAAATTGTAACGATTAGCATTTTTGTCATCATATGCGACGCCTAAATCAAAGAAATAGCAAAATTAATAATCTTTTTCAAGAGTTATGTCTGTATGGTGTTTTTACCTTGCATCAGCAACAGGACCAACGGCTTTACGTGGCTTCCGAACCACGTCGGGAGTAAACTTCTATCACCAGAAATACACATCTCTCACCCATCAGTGGAATGCCCGAGAATCGAACTCGCAGCCACCGAGGTGGCAGCCAAGACCATACTGATCACGCCACTGAGGCGCTTTTTTATCCTCTAAGAGTTAGTGTCTACAGGTTCCGTGAGATTTGAAATTAAGACAGAATTGTGTGCATTTTCAAGTAACCGTATGATACGTAAGGCGTGATCCGACCTACAGCTTGCCTGGGGCACGTGCAAGATTTTCCCCTCATACAGAAGTTGTATGGTACATTGTATTCTTTACTTTTAGCATAAAACGTGCTAAACTCTACGGTCAAAAAGAGCCTTGTTTCACCAACGAAAATGAACAAATACACTATATTTTATATGAAATAATTTCCTGTACTGTTTAACATGCACATTATTCATCTTTTACATTTTCATTCTAATAAATAAATCATAAATATCCTATCCTAAAATTCCTGTATCACTAACTCGACGCGAAACACCTTTTTCAGACCTTTTAAGGCTCTTCCAATACACTATCAATTAAAGCCTATATTAACGGTAACATAACAGGAAATATAATACAACAAGCACATGCGTGAGACTGCTTGCGTCTAGGCAAGCGTCTAGGTATCCAAAACATCTGCTTCAAACTTGCACTGTAGACGTTCAAATGGAATTGCTTAACACAAGGGACACCTCTCTGCTTTCGTGTAAATTATTCCAAATGCTGCTTTTCCATTCTTCGAAAATAATTACAAGCGCTCCTTCCGAATTGGAAATGCTACCTGGAAGGAACGAACGAGCCATGTTCCTTTAATGATACGCTCCCTCTTATCGCGATGCGCATTCCGACTCTCGTTTATTAGGACCAAATTGAATCCCAGATTCGCTCGCGCGCCAAAAGCGAGCTGCCGCCATTGTTCGGTACGACAAAAAAAAGGGGGGAGGAAAAAATGCAAGACAAAACTTCTGGCAGAAGTAAATGGTTGAAAGACACTTTTCAGACTCTCCCTCCTCAAGGATAAATGCGCTTCGCATCGCATGAAAATAATGGAAGGACATAATGCATAAAAGCATGGGAAAAATTTTTGCTTTACTGCCACATGCGCCGCTCTTATACCCAGAGCAAATGGCTCAGAAGGCAATGAACAAGGTACCTCAGCTACGAAATGCATATACCAGCCTCTCCCCTCCCTTCTCCCCTTTAAAAAAAATATAAAAGGAAGATCGGAACCTTTTCCAGGACTCTCTGGAACCTGACGTAGGTAGTACACTCATATTTCTTTGAAGAGGGAAGTAACCGAGGGTGTTTTAAAAACGAGAGGATGGGTAAAATGATTGTGGGAATTATAGGGGAAGGCAGCGAGTCCAACATTCATGAATAAAACGGTATAAGAATCTAATAAAATGGCTGTTCCAGCTACTGCTTTTTGCGTGCCCACAAATTAGACATCGAACAAGACTTCTTTCCCTTTTATCGTTATCAGCATCATTGTAACCTCTCTTGCCCGTTTCACCAAACGTTTGCTTGGTTTCTAAGTGTGATATAAATTACACTTAGAAAAGAGTACGAGTAAACAACAGAGGTCTTTTAGACTTTGCCAGCAATGTTGCATCTATGGGGACTAGGAAGCCTGAAGCGTACAAGAACGATACAGTGCGAACAGCATACAATCAAAAAGTTTCTAAGAGAGCAATGGCCATTTTAATATCCGTCAAGCAGCCAGACTTCAGAAGCTTGTAAATGAAGTCAACACAAACCCATGAACGAGCGCCTCAGTGGCGTGGTTGGTATGGTGTTTGCGTCCCACCTCGGTGGTCGCGGGTTCGATTCTCAATCATTCCATTGAGGAGTGAGAGATGTGTATTTCTGGTGATAGAAGTTCACTCTCGACGTGGTTCGGAAGTCACGTAAAGCCGTTGGTCCCGTTGCTGAATAACCACTGGTTCCTTGCAACGTAAAAACACCATACAAACAAACAAACCCATGAACACTGCAATATCAGTAAAATAATCATACAGCAGACGCTTTGGAAATGAAGTAAACACAAACCCATAAACGATCAAACTGGAAAACACACACACACACACAAGCACAACTTCCATGAATATACACCATACAAACAGATACGCAGATGTAGCGATCAATAAAGTGATAAATTGAATATCTGGTGAATGGTTTCATCCTATACGATTAGTTGGTCAAGGTCTTACAGTCTCACATTTTATAACGTTTAGATGTTGAATGAGTACATTGAATACTCTTCCAACATGTATAAAGAGCATTCCTCGATAACTCAAGTACGTGGTTCAAGCCTTAGGTCAGCAAAGGCATAAACTGAATTTGAGGCAAATGCGCCCAAAAGGTTTCTACCCTCGCCAAATACGGGGATTGAACATATGAGAGAGAGAGAGAGAGAGAGAGAGAGAGAGAGAGAGAGAGAGAGAGATAATATATATAATACAATATACGCGTTCAGGCTACTTCAATCTTATCCTGAAGAGACCACGAAGGTTAAAATGCCAAATCAACCTTTCAAAATTTAAAGGTCACTTTCAGATGTCATGGAGGCTTCACAGGCTCTATGGCTCTAACATTTTGGGGATTGCTTTATCCTCACTTTATCTGCTCGATAAGATTAAATCAAGGTGCAATGGGGATTATCAGTGACCTCGCATTCTTTGTCTCTCAAGTGTTAAGTTTACACTCGGTCTTTTCTACAAGTACCATTTCAGTTCCAGTACCAATACACTCGGTCTTGTTTTACAAGTACTATTTCAGTTCCAGCTCCAATTCGTTTATAAAAAGAGAATCTCTTCCCCTAAACTGGTTCTGCTACACCCGGTAGGGCACCTACTGCCTCATTTCCTGTACACCTTGTCTCTTTTCTACAAAAACTACTTCGGTCAAAGTTCAGATAAGCTCATGAGGAGACCAACTCCCTCCCTTCTATCGTTCTTGTAGCACCCGACAGGCTACCTATTCCCACTAATTTACTGAGAACATATACGGAAGCTTCAGATTGCTCGGTGTGGTAATAGCTTCTCTATTCTGACAAGCTTTGGAACTCTTTTTTTCTTGTTTCTCTCAGGTCTGAACCAGATAAAGGCATCGGTTTGCCATGTCCATCGGCATCTGATAAAAAAAATACTTTGCGTATCTTTAAGTATCTTTAAAAAGTAGATCGTAAAATAACAGTCGGAATGTCATATAGCTTACCACATAATAAATTGTTGATTATAAAAAAATGGCCATTAACTCATTAACTGACATTTATTTGCATTCCTGAATTTGTCAGTTCGACGTTTGGTGTAATCAACAAACTCTATTTGACTACTGGGTACCGCTAATCAGCTCTCTCTCTCTCTCTCTCTCTCTCTCTCTCTCTCTCTCTCTCTCATCAATAGCGTTTTTCATATATGGTCCATTGCAAACATTTGTTACCAGAAAACCATAATGATTACTGGTCCTAATTCCCACCCCCCACCCTCCTCTCTCTCTCTCTCTCTCTCTCTCTCTCTCTCTCTCTCTCTCTCTCTCTCTCTCTCTCTCACAATAACGTTATTCGTGTATAGTCCCTTGCAAACATTTATTACCAGAAAACCATAATGATTACTGGTCCTAATTCCCCCCTCCCTCTCTCTCTCTCTCTCTCTCTCTCTCTCTCTCTCTCTCTCTCTCTCTCTCAAACGCCAACTCATTCCCTCAGCAACAAGCGCGCAGCGTCTGCCTTTTCACGAGCCGGATAATTTGTCTTTTTCATAATCCGGAAATAATATGCACAGCAGTGACCTGCTCTCTCTCTCTCTCTCTCTCTCGTGCAGAGACACAGACTATCAGGGCCCATCCCAGGCGATTATTCAGAGCTTATAATTATGATTAATGTCCGGTTGAGACTTCGTCGTTTCGCGCCATTTCTAGTCCGAGTTTTCTTCTTTTTTGTCCGTCGGTCATTTTGCTTCGGGTGAACGATCTCTCTCTCTCTCTCTCTCTCTCTCTCTCTCTCTCTCTCTCTCTCTCTCTCTCTATATATATATATATACTATATATAATATATAATTAATTTTGTATATATATATATATATATATATATCACACCATTGAGACTTTCTCTCTCAGAAATCCAGACACACACATATATATGTATATATATATATATATCTGTGTGTGTGTGTCTGTGTGCGTGTGCAAGCTCGTGGGTTCAAAGTTCTTAAATGTTCTTGCAGACGGAAGGCATGAATAAGCGCTTGTATTAATACTATTTTGGGATACACGCGACGACAAAAATGGCCTCTGTGTAATTAGTGTGAACTTCCACGTCACTATCAAGTCTTAAGAGAATGTCTTAACGAAAGTGGAGTTTTCGTTAAGCAGTCGAGTTTTGATGCGTCTTCCTTCGCGCTGAGAAATCTCGAATTTCTAAAGGGGGAGATGACTGGTATATAACTGGTTACCAATGCGAAGAAAAGCTTAAATAACTGGTTATCAATATAAAGGCATGGGTAAATAACTGGTTATCAAGGCAAAGGAAAGGGTAAATAACTGGTTATCAATGCGAAGGCAAGCGTAGATAAATAACTGGTTATCAACGCAAAGGCAAGCAGAGATAAATCACTGGTTATCAATGCGAAGGCAAGGGTAATTGACTGGTTATCAATTCCAAGGCAAGGGTAAATAACTGGTTATTAATGCGAAGGGAAGGATAAAAAATGGGTTATCAAACGCAAAGGCAAAAGCAGAGATAAATCCACTGGTTATCAATGCAAAAGGCAAGGGTAATTGACTGGTTATCAAAGGCAAAGGGCAAAGGGTTAAAAAAAGGATATATAAAACTGGTTATCAATGCGCAAGGGAAGGACTAAAATAAATTGGTTTATCAATGCGAAGGGAGATAAATAACTGGTTATTAAATGCGAAGGAAGGATATATAACTGGGTTATCAATGCGAAGGGAAGGATAAACATAACTGGTTATAATGCGAAGGGAAGGATAAAAAAAAATAATCTGGTTATTTAATGCGAAGGGAAGGATATAAACTGTTATTAATGCGAAGGGAAGGATAATAACTGGTTATAATGCGTAAAGGTTAAGCGGTAAATAATGGTTATTAATTGCCAAGGAAAGGGTAAATAACTGTTATCAATGCGAAGGGAAGGATAAATAACTGGTTATCAATGTGAAGGCAAGGGTAAATAAACTGGGTTATTAATGCGAAGGGGGGGGAAGGATAAATAACTGGTATCAATGTGAAGGCAAGGTAAATAAAATGGTTATTAATGCGTGGTTATAACTGGCGAATGGAAGGATAAATAACTGGTTATCAATGTGAAGGCAAGGGGTAAATAAACTGGTTATTAATGCGAAGGCAAGGATAAATAACTGGTTATTAATGCGAAGGGAAGGATAAATAACTGGTTATCAATGCCAAGGCAAGGGTAAATAACTGGTTATTAATGCGAAGGGAAGGATAAATAAACTGGTTATTTAATGCGAAGGGAAGGATAAATAAACTGGATATCAATGCGAAGGCAAGGGTAAATAACTGGTTATCAATGCGAAGGGAAGAAAATAAAACTGGTTTAAATAATTGGCGGAAGGGAAGGATTATTAAATCTGGTTATCAATGTGAAGGCAAGGATAAATAACTGGTTATTAATGCGAAGGGAAAGGGATAAATAAACTGGTCAATGTGAAGGCAAGGGTAAATAACGGTTATTAATGCGAAGGGAAGGATAAATACTGGTTATTTAATTGCGTGGGAAGGATAAAAAATGGTTAATCAATTCCAAGGCAAGGGAAGGGAATAAATAACCTGGTTATTAAATGCGAAGGGGAAAGGAATAAATAACTGGTAATCAATGTGAAGGCAAGGTAAATAACTGGTTATTAAGCGAAAAGGGAAAGGATAAAATTAATGGTTATTTAATGCGAAGGGAAGGATAAATAACTGGTTATCAATTCCAAGGCAAGGGTAAAATAACCGGGTTAATTAATGGAGGGAAGGGAAAGGATAAATAACTGGTTATCAAGCGAAGGCAAAGGGTTAAAATAACGTTTAATTAAATGCGAAGGTAAGGATAAATAACTGGGGTTATCAATGGTGAAAAGGCAAAGGGGGGGTAAATAACTGGTTATTAATGCGAAGGGAAAGGAAATAAATAACTGGTTATTAATGCGAAGGGCAAGGGTAAATAACTGGTTATTAAGCGAAGGGAAGGATAAATAACTTGGTTATTAATGCAAGGGAAAGGATAATAAAGTGGTTAATCAAATTCCAAGGCAAGGTAAATAACTGGTTATTAATGCGAAGGGAAGGATAAATAACTGGTTATCAAATGCGAAGGGCAAGGGTAAATAAAACTGGTTATTAATTGCTGCCGAACAAGGGAAGGATAATAACGGTATCAATTGCGAAAGGCAGGGGGGTAAATAACTGGTTTATTAATGCGAAGGGAAGGATAAATAAACTGGTTATCAATGCGAACGGCAAGGGTAAATAAACTGGTTCTTCTTATGCGAAGGGTAAGGATAATAACTGGTTATCAATGTTGAAGGCAAGGGAAATAAACTAACAGGTGGTTATTAATGCGAAGGGAAGGTATAACTGGTTTAATTAATGCCGAAGGGAAGGAAAAATAACTGTATCAATGTGAAGGCAAGGGTAAATAACTGGTTATTATGCGAAGGGAAGGATAAATAACTGGTTAATTAATGGCGAAGGGAAGGATAAATCCTAACTGTTATAGTCGTAATTCCAAGGCAAGGGTAAATAACTGGTTATTAATGCGAAGGGAAGGATAAATAACTGGTTATCAATGTGAAGGCAAGGGTAAATAACTGGTTATTAATGCGAAGGGAAGGATAAATAACTGGTTATCAATGCGAAGGCAAGGGTAAATAACTGGTAGTTAATTGCGAAGGAAGGATAAAATAACTGGTTATCAATATAAAGCAAAGTAATAAACTGGCAAGGGGTAAATAACCTGGTTTATTAATGCGTAAGGGAAGGATAATAACTGGTTATCAATGCGAAGGGGGCAAGGGTAGGCAATGGGTTAAATAATGCGAAGGGAAGGTGGTTTATTGCAATGTGGTTATCAATGTGAAGGGCAAGGGTAAATAAACCCTGGTTACTGGTTATAATGCGAGGCAAGGAGAAAATAAAATAACTGGTTATCAATGTGAAGGCAAGGGTAAATAACTGGTTATTAATGGAAAGGGAGGAATAAATAACTGGTTTATAATTGCGAAACGGGAAGGAATAAATAATGGTTATTAATGCGAAGGGAAGGATAAATAACTGGTTATCAATGTGAAGGCAAGGGTAAATAACTGGTTATCAATGCGAAGGGAAGGATAAATAACTGGTTATCAATGCGAAGGGAAGGGTAAATGGTAACTGGTTATTAAATGCGAAGGGAAGGATAAAAATAACTGGTTAATCAATGCGAAGGCAAGGGTAAATAACCTGGTTATTAATGCGAAGGGAAAGGATAAATAAACTGGAGGCGGGTTATCAATGCAGGGAAGGATAAAATAAACTTGGTTAATCAATGTAAAGGGCAAAAGGGTAAAATAAAATGGTTATAATTGCGAAGGGAAAAGGATAAATTAATGGTTATAAGCGTAAGGGTTTAAGGCGAAGGGAAAAGGATAAATAACTGGTATCAATCGAAAGAAGGCAAGGGTAAATAACTGGTTATTAATGGCTGAAGGGAAGGATAAATAAACTGGTTTTAAAACAATGGTTATCAAATTTGAAGGCAACGGGTAAATAACCTGGTTATTAATGTGAACAAATGGGAAGGATAAATAACTGGTTACAATGCCAAAAGGCAAGGGTTAAATAAACTGGTTAATTAATGCGAAGGGAAAGGATAAAATAACTGGTTATCAATGCGAAGGCAAGGGTAAAAATAACTGGTTATAATGCGAAGGGAAGGATAAATAACTGGTTATCAATGGAAGGCAAGGGTAAATAAAAGGTTTTATTAATGTGGGAAGAAGATAAATAACTGGTTTATCAATGTGAAAAAAGGCAAAGGGTAAATAAAGGGCCTGGTTATCAATCGAGGAAAGGGTAAATAACTGTTATAATGCGAAGGGAAAGGATAAATAAACTGGTTATTCAATTGAAGGCAAGGTAAATAACTGGTTATTTAATGCAAGAAGGATGTTTTAGCGAAGGGAAATAAATAACTGGTTATTAATGCGAAGGGAAGGATAAATACTGGTTATCAATGTGAAGGCAAGGGTAAATAACTGGTTATTAATGCGAAGGGGAAGGAGGAAATAAACTGGTTATTAATGCGAAGGGAAGGATAAAATAACTGGTTTATCATAGTGAAGGCAAGGGTAAATAACTGGTTATTAATGCCCGAAGGGAAGGATAAATAAATCTGGTTATCAAGTGAAGGCAAGGGTAAAAATAAACTGGTTATTAATGCGAAGGGGAAGGGAATAAATAAACTGGTTATTCAATGTTGAAGGGAAGGGAAAATAAAAAAACTGGTTATAATGCGAAGGCAAGGGTAAAGGCATAACTGGTTATCATGCGAAGGGCCAAGGGTAAAATAACTGGTTATTAATGCGAAGGGAAGGATAAATAACTGTTATCAATTGGTTTAAGGCAAGGGTAAATAACTGGTTATTAATGCGAAAAGGATAGGATAAAATAACTGGTAACAATGGCGAAGGCAAGGGTAAATAACTGGTTATAATGCGAAGGAAGGGTAAATAACTGGTTATCAATTTGAAGGAAGGGTAAATAACTGGTTATTAATGCGAAGGCAAGGTAAATAATGGTTATTAATGCGGAGAAGGATAAATAATTGTGGTTATCAATGGTGGAAGGCAAGGTAATAAACTGGTTATAACTGGTTGAAGGGAAAGGATAAATAACGTTATCAATTGAAGGCAAGGGAAATAAATAACTGGTTATTAATGCGAAGAAGGATAAATAACTGTTATCAATGAAGGCACTAAATAACTGGTTATCAATGCGAAGGCAAGGGTAAATAAAATGGTTATAATGCGAAGGGAAGGATAAATAACCGTATCAATGCAAGGTAAATGAGGGTAAATAATAACTGGTTATTAATGCGAAGGGAAGGATAAATAATACTGGTTATCAATGTGCAAGGGTAATAATGGTTATTAATGCGAAGGGAAGGATAAATAACTGGTTATCAATGGAAGCAAGGGTAAATAACTGGTTATTAATGCGAAGGGAAGGATAAATAACTGGTTATCAATGTGAAGGCAAGGGTAAATAACTGGTTATCAATGACGAAGGCAAGGATAAATAAACTGGTTATCAATTGCAAGAAGGAGGAATAAATAACTGGTTATCAATGCGGGAAGGCAAGGGAAGGATAAATAACTTGGTATTAATGCGAAGGGAAAGGATAAATAACTGGTTATCAATGCGGGAAGGAAATGGAATAAATAACTGGTTATCAATGCGAAGGGCAAGGGTAAATAACTGGTTGAATAATGGCGAAGGGAAGGAAATAATAACTGGTTATCAATGCGAAGGCAAGGGTAAATAACTGGTTATTAATGCAAGGGAAGGATAATAACTGGTTATCAATGCGAAGGCAAGGGTAATAAATTTGGGTTATTAATGCGAAGGAAGGATAAATCTGGTTATCAATGAAGGCAAGGGTAAATAACTGGTTATCAATGCGAAGGGAAGGGTAAATAAACTGGTTATAATGCGAAGGGAAGATAAATAATGGTTATCAATGTGAAGGCAAGGGTAAATAACTGGTATTAATGCGAAGGGAAGGATAAATAACTGGTTATCAATGTGAAGGCGAAGGGAAATAACTGGTTTTACAATGCGAAGGCAAGGGTAAATAATGGTTATTTAATGCGAAGGGAAGGTAAATAAGGTTATCAATGTGAAGGCAAGGGTAAATAAACTGGTTATTAATGCGAAGGGAAGGTAAATAACTGGTTATCAATGAAGGCAAGGGTAATATAAACTGTTATAATGCGAAGGGAAGGATAAATAAAACTGGTTTTTTTATCAATGTGAAGGCAAGGGTAAATAACTGGTTATTAATGCGAAGGGAAGGATAAAATAATGGTTACAATGCGAAGGCAAGGATAAAACTGGTTATCAATGTGAGGCAAGGGTAAATAACTGGTTATTAATGCGAAGGGAAGGATAAATAATGGTTATCATGTGACAAAGGTAAATCAACTGGTTATTAATGCGAAGGGAAGGATAAATAACTGGTTATCAATGTGAAGGCAAGGGTAAATAACTGGTTATTAATGCGAAGGGAAGGATAAATAACTGGTTATCAATGTGAAGGCAAGGTAAATAAAACTGGTTATCAATGAAGGCAAGGCGGTAAATCGGTAAATTAATGCGAAGGGGGGAAGGATAAATAAACGTTATCAATGTGAAGGCAAGGGTAAATAACTGGTTAATTGCGAAAGGAAGGATAAATAAACTGGTTATAATGCGAAGGGAAGGGTAAATAATGTTATAAATGCGAAGGGAAGGAATAAATAATGGTTATTAATGCGAAGGGAAGGATAAATGGTTATCAATGTGAAGGCAAGGGTAAATAATGGTATTAAGCGAAGGGAAGGATAAATAACTGGTTATTAATGCGAAGGGAAGGATAAATAACTGGTTATCAATGCGAAGGCAAGGGTAAATAACTGGTTATTAATGCGAAGGGAAGGATAAATAACTGGTTATTAATGCGAAGGGAAGGATAAATAACTGGTTATCAATGCGAAGGCAAGGGTAAATAACTGGTTATTAATGCGAAGGAAGGATAAATAATGGTTTCAATGCGAAGGCAAGGTAAATAATGGTTATAATGCGAAGGGAAGGATAAATAAACTGGTTACAATGCGAAGGCAAGGTAAATAACTGGTTATTAATGCGAAGGGAAGGATAAATAAATGGTTATAATCGAAGGAAGGATAAATAACTGGTTATCAATGCGAAGGCAAGGGTAAATAACTGGTTATTAATGCGAAGGGAAGGATAAATAACTGGTTATCAATGCGAAGGCAAGGGTAAATAACTGGTTATTAATGCGAAGGGAAGGATAAATAACTGGTTATTAATGCGAAGGGAAGGATAAATAACTGGTTATCAATTCCAAGGCAAGGGTAAATAACTGGTTATTAATGCGAAGGGAAGGATAAATGGTTATTAATGCGAAGGCAAAGGGTAAATATGGTATCAAGCGAAGGGAAGGATAAATAACTGGTTATCAATGTGAAGGCAAGGGTAAATAACTGGTTATTAATGCGAAGGGAAGGATAAATAACTGGTTATTAATGCGAAGGGAAGGATAAATAACTGGTTATCAATGCGAAGGCAAGGGTAAATAACTGGTTATTAATGCGAAGGGAAGGATAAATAACTGGTTATCAATGCGAAGGCAAGGGTAAATAACTGGTTATTAATGCGAAGGGAAGGATAAATAACTGGTTATTAATGAAGAAGGGAATAAATACTAACTGGTTATCAATGCGAAGGCAAGGGTAAATAACTGGTTATCAATGCGAAGGCAAGGGTAAATAACTGGTTATCAATGTGAAGGGAAGGATAAATAACTGGTTATCAATGTGAAGGCAAGCGTAGATAAATAACTGGTTATCAATGCAAAGGAAAGGATAAATAACTGGTTATCAATGCAAACGCAAGGGTAAATAACTGGTTATAAATGCGAAGGCAAGCGTAGATAATAACTGGTTATCAATGCGAAGGCAAGCGTAGATAATAACTGGTTATCAATGCGAAGGCACGGATAAATAACTGGTTATCAATGCGAAGGCACAGGTAAATAACTGGTTATTAATGTGAAGGCGAGCGTAGATAAATAACTGGTTATCAATGCGAAGGCAAGTGTAGATAAATAACTGGTTATCAATGCGAAGGCAAGTGTAGATAAATAACTGGTTATCAATGCGAAGGCAAGTGTAGATAAATAACTGGTTATCAATGCGAAGGCAAGCGTAGATAAATAACTGGTTATCAAAGCGAAGGCACGGGTAAATCACTGGTTATCAATGCGAAGGCAAGCGTAGAGAAATAACTGGTTATCAATGCGAAGGGACGGGTAAATAACTGGTTATCAATGTGAAGGCGAACGTAGATAAATAACTGGTTATCAATGCGAAGGCACGGGTAAATAACTGGTTATAAATGCGAAGGCACGGGTAAATAACTGGTTATCAATGTGAAGGCGAAAGTAGATAAATAACTGGTTATCAATGCGAAGGCGAACGTAGATAAATTACTGGTTATCAATGCGAAGAAATGCGTAGATACATAACTGGTTATCAATGCGAAGGCGAATGTAGATAAATATCTGGTTATCAATGCGAAGGAAACCGTAAATAATCATAGTAGATCCACATCAACCTTGCATTTGATGTCTAGGCCAGTCCCTTACGACGCTCCTGATTGGCTGCTGATAAACCAATCACAGGGCTGGTAAAAGCTTAAACAACTGGTTGTATTGTAAAGTGATGCGAAGCAAAGAGTAAATAAATTGTTAGAATTGCAAGATAAAGCATGAATGTCTCCCGAACATTGTTTTTGAAAAATAATGAAATGTCCCGAATTTATAATTATGCAATCACCAACTCAATGAGAAAGAGAGAGAGAGAAAGAGAGAGCGAGAGAGAGAGAGAGAGAGAGAGATTTTAATGCAATGACAAATAATGGTAACGTACTGAGCGTTGAACAACGAAAGGAATTATGGCTTTGCCACGTTACAATAAGGGAACTTAATACTGCAATTATTAACACCTTCAGCGAGTTATGAGGCCATTAAAAAACATGATTAACTCTAAAGCTTTAGCAGCGTGAGGGAGGTCTTGTACACGTCATAGTGTGTCATCCGCAGAAGTGCTGTTTCGGTTTATTTGTGTGTATATATATATATATATATATATATATATATATATATATATGTATATATATATAGTATATACATATATATACATACATAATATATATATATATATAATATATATACATAATATATATATATATATATATTATATATTATAATATATATATATATATATATATATATATATATATATATATATATATATATATATATATATATATATATATATATATATATATATATATATATATATTTATACATACATACATAATATATATGTATATATATATATATATATATATATATATATATATATATATATATATTTATACATACATACATAATATACATGTCTATCTATATATATATATATATATATATATATATATATATATATATATATATATATAAGTCTTGTTGAAAAGGATTGCTGCATCAGCTCCATTAATTATGTATAGAGTCTTCTCTATTTTCCTTATTAAGGATTTCTCAATGTGCTGAAACTGGCAAGCAACGTGCCAAAGGGGATCGTCAAATCCAGTGTAGTCATATTGAATTATCTTTATTACTGCTATATACATATATTACTGTTACAAGTTTCTCTCTCTCTCTCTCTCTCTCTCTCCTCTCTCTCTCTCTCTCTGACGTTTCGCCCAGATCTGCCAGGGCATGGTCACAGCGATGGTTGCTGGAGGACTGAATCTTAGTGGTGAGTCCACTAAGATTCAGTCCTCCAGCAACCATCGCTGTGACCATGCCCTGGCAGATCTGGGCGAAACGTCAGAGAGAGAGAGAGAGAGAGGAGAGAGAGAGAGAGAGAGAGAGAGAAACTTGTAACAGTAATATATGTATATAGCAGTAATAAAGATAATTCAATATGACTACACTGGATTTGACGATCCCCTTTGGCACGTTGCTTGCCAGTTTCAGCAACACTGAAAAATCCTTAATGAAGGAAAATAGAGAAGACTCTATACAAAATTAATGGGGCTGATGCAGCAATCCTTTTCAACAAGACTTGTTTAAAAGAGGGTCTACTCCCAAGATATATATATATATATATATATATATATATATATATATATATATATATATATATATGTATATATATATATATACAAACATACATACACAATATATATATATATATATATATATATATATATATAGATATATATATATATATATATATGTCAATATATACATATAATATGTGCATATATACATAAATAGACACAAATATATATTCTAGTTGACCAACAGAGCACTGTCCAGGAAAACTCTGATACCCGATATACTCTCTCTCTCTTTCCCTCCCTGTTCTGTTAAAATAGTTCCTTCATTTGCATTGCCCAGCATTTTTGACATTTTATATTTCACCCCTTCTTACCAGCCATTCCTACTGGGGCTGAACTTGGACTTAAAGAGTAGTGGGAGTGTTACTATTCATCTCAGCAACCTCGAAAACTATGAGTTATACAGAAATATCTGTCATTTGTTACATTTTAATTTCACTCTTCTCCACCCCACTCCTTCCTATCAGGGCTGAACTTGGACAAGAGCATTGGGAGTGTCACTATTCATCTCAGCAACCATGAAAACTTTGGATTAGACTTTCATCATTTTTCCGGTTATTTTTAAATGTCACCGCCTTCCCTACCCCACCCCCTTTGGTGCCAATGATGTCTTACTCCACCAGCCCCAACCCACTACCTACACAGTATTCTTTTCCAGATAGTGAGTCATATGTGTACTGAAATGAGGTATGATAAATTTGTAGAGTTTATCTAGTTGCTAAATCTGCAGGCAGAACCAGCCCAGTTTCAAAGCTAATGATGTCTTTCCCCGACAGTATTCTTTTCAAGATAGTATATCATATGTATATCAAGTTTGGTTGAAATTGCTCACTGCATGTTAAAGTTATCATGGAACATACAAACAAACACACATACATAATCCATTTTTATATATATAGATATATATATAAAATAAGCCACCAAAACCCAATCTGATTTTTAGAAATTCCTCACGGTTCCATTCTGGCTAACTCATCAATGATTACTCATCAGCGTAATTACTGAAATTTGTGTGTAATGCCCCACTAAAATGCCACATGAGTGACATGACCCACCTCCAATCTCGCCCAAGTAACCCGGGTCCTGGATAACACATGCCCCTTCCGCACATGCGCCCACCTCAAATAATTTTTATTGTTGTTGGAGATTAAGCTGGCCTTGTGCCAGCACGGGCTCTTGCTCATGAAGCAGCCCGTAGAAAACCTCAAATAATCATTTGAAATGTTTTAAATCATCTGTGAGACTGTTTTACTGTTACTCAGATGATGAAATCGGTAAATTGGTATGCCATTCATATTTAGCAAAGCCAGAATTTATTATTATTATTATTATTTCCCTGCAGTTACTACCTTTTTCACCTTGCGAATGTATAACTGTACTATCATTGTTGTAGCCATAACCTGTATTTGCATATGTTTACGAATAAGAATTGCATTACTAATAGCCTAATAGTTGTATCATTATCTTTTGAAATATGAAAAACGTCGAACACGTGAAGACCGAAACTTAATCTTAATTAACCTTATGGCGTCGTAATCTATTTATTTTTATTTTTGACTGTCCAGTAATGGCAGCCCTCAAACAAGGCATATATATATATATATATATATATATATATATATATATATATATATATATATATATATATATATATGTATGTAGTATATATACACACACACACACACACACACATATATATATATATATATATATATATATATATATATATATATACATATTTATATACCCAATGTAGCACGAATCTCACAAAATCCACGTAAATAGGTGGAAAAGAACTGTGGCTGTGACCAAGCACTTTCGTAGTTTACTCTACATGTTCAAGTTCACACTGAAAATGTAGAATAAACTATGAAAGTACTTGTTCAAAGTCCCGGTTTTCATTCACCTCCTTACATGGATTTTGTGATATATACATATATACACATATATATTCTTATAATGTTAAGTTTTGTAATGCAATTATAATTTTGGTAATACAATTAATTCCCCTCAGAATCTGTGTATCATGTTATGAAATGTATGTTTTGTGTTCAGATTCCCACGTTTAAAGATAACATGTTTTAGTGAGAAATTTCATTTTTTTAAACATACATAAGGCGGAGAGAGGAAAAACGTACGTAAGACAGAGGGAAAGAGTAATAGAGAAGGTTGTTATTCACATCTTGAGAATGTCTAGGCAGCTGATTTCTTTAAACGAATGCGTAGGGACCTCCCAGGCAGCATCGAGTCCTTTGAGAACCTTCCCTACAATGATATTATTCATGTTTAACATAGAGAGATGACGTATTATGTTTTCGTCTTGAACTCGATGCTAATCGCCCCATATGCCCACATGCTTACGGGGATAGAGAACTATTCATTCGATTCCGAGACCTAGCCGCTTGCGTTAGAAATATCTCTCTCTCTCAAATCTCTTCTCTCTCTCACGAGTGAGCGAGCGAGACAGTTTCATTACCGTAACGTAATTCACGTTTATATATGAGGTGGTCACTCATTATTATATAATTCTTAGTAATATATGTGTTGTTTTTTGGAATCTGAGCATAGTGTTGTTATTATTAGTTTTGTGAAGGCGCCCACGAAAGTGTTGAAGAGGTTGAAGATTGTAACAGGCATTTCTGTTTGAGTGAGAAGTTGCAACTGCGTGTAAAGGTATTTTACAAATGTTTTGAAGTGCACTTCGAGTGTTTGGATAAAATTATCATTTTCATGCAATATTTTTTTGCTTTGTTCTGTTGACATGTCCATTTTATATGCTTAATGTTTGTACTGTCAATGCTTTAATTGTTTTCATATCATGCATTATGTTTTTTTGCATTGTCTTTATTTTGTTTAATTAGTTTGATTAATTTTTTATTGTGTAATTTTTTAATCTTACACTTGTAAATTAATTTGTATTTAAATAAATTTCATTTCAAATTTAATTATTGCTTTGCAATTTAATTTAATCTAATTAATTTTCTTGATAAATTTTGATTTAATTTTGCTTAATAACTAATTCAAGAATTAATTAAATTTTTGTTTTCAAGTAATAACAATTTCCCTGAGATTGTGAATTTCACTTATAAATTTTGAATTTAGAAATGAATTTTTGTATTTAAAATTTATATGAGCATTTTATTATACCACCAGCATTATATTTTATTTTGTTTAAGTAGAAATAAAGAGTGGTAATTGTGCCGTTTCCCTCAAATGAATCAGAATCAGGGAAATACTTAGATTTGAAATTGCAGAAGGAGTGATGCTCTTTAATTAAGATTACCTCACGTCTATTTTAATGAACTTAGACTGATTGTTTTCTTGACTGTTCAGTTCTATAAGAGATCACTGCTACCTTTAGAGTATTCAGTCGTTTAATATTTGTGATGAAGGGTCCGGTGTCTGGCTGTAGTGAGGTAAGCAATAACCAGGTACTTGATCAAACTGTGCCCCAAATACAAAAAGTGTCCCAGACCCAGGAATAAAAGGGTCTCTTGCACTAACAAATACAAATGGTAAGTGTAGTAACCAGATACTTGGCAATTTGGGTTAACAAATATTAATGGTGTCCAGACCCAGATCTTTGGCTACTTCGTCACAATATACATATACATATATTATATATATATATATTATATATATATATATATATATATATATTGTCGCAATCGGTTTTGAATAGCATATAGTACTACATTAAGAAAATCATAATTCCACTGTGGAGTAATTCTGAAACACTGAAAATTCAGTACACAGCTTCGTGATGTATATCCTTCGTGCTCTTTTCCAATCAGTCTTTGCTTCGGGGGGCTTTCTTCTCTCTTTCGCTCTCTCTCTCTCTCTGCCTCCCATCTTTCAGAATACCTGGCGTCGCTATTGTCTTCTAGAACCAACAGGGAATCTCTCTCTCTCTCTCTCTCTCTCTCTCTCTCTCTCTCTCTATATATATATATATATATATATATATATATATATATATATATATATATATAGTATATTATATGTGTGTGTGTGTGTGTGTGTGTACTACATATATAAGATATATACATATATACATACACATGCATATATATAATAAATATATACATATATATATAGTATGTATATATATATATATATATATATATATATATATATATATATATATTAAAGGCGTTCTGGTCGAAGGGTATTGGCACCTCGCCCTAGTTCATAATCCAGAGACCCGAGTTCGATCCCCAAGTATAAACTTCCGCAGTACCTCGTAAAGGAGGAGTGTCGCCAGTGCACCTCACGCAGTGCACTGTAGTCCCTACTTAAGGTTCTCTGCAGCATCCTTTCGCCCCGTAGCTGCCATCCCATTTCATTACTTTTACAGCAACCACGTTTATATTCCCTTTCTTCCATCTTACTTTCCAAACTCTTCTAACAGGTTCAACATTATTTTCAGTGCTGAATGACCTCGTAGGTCCCAGTGCTTGACCTTTGGCCTAAATGCTACACGCCCGTCTTACCCCGCCCCCCTCCTCTCTCTCTCTCTCTCTCTCTCGCTTATCAGTAATGTTAATTATTTCTAATCCACTGCAAACATTTATTATCAGAAAATCATATCAAGAAAGACCAACCTTTACGATAAACTGAACTTCTGAAATATGAAAAAGTATATACATCTTTACTGGACACCCAATACATGAGAGATGAGAAGTATCTTTTTGTAAGTTACTGACCACCAATGTTCTCACAAACGAGAGAGAGAGAGAGAGAGAGAGAGAGAGAGAGAGAGAGAGAGAGAGAGAGCAATTTTAAAAGTAGAAGTAAAAGACTTTTTTTTGAGAACCATTTGCAATCAAGAATAAAGTCCTTTACTCTTAACAACGAAACACTGGAGAGAGAGAGAGAGAGAGAGAGAGAGAGAGAGAGAGAGAGAGAGAGAGAGAGAGAGAATCACTTTTGATCAAGAATAAGGACCTTAACAATGAAACTCTGGAGAGAGAGAGAGAGAGAGAGAGAGAGAGAGAGAGAGAGAGAGAGAGAGAGAGAGAGAATTAATTTCCATCTACAAAAGTAATCCTTTTATGCCTAACACCGAAAGACTGGCGATCGGAAGAAGAAGCAGAAGAGAGAGAAAGGGAGAGAGAGAGAGAGGAGGGAATTATTTTCCATCTATGAGAAAATGCCGTTTACTCCTAACAACAAAAGACTGGAGATTGGAAGGAGAAGAGAGAGAGAGAGAGAGATCGGAGACGAGATTGATGAGAAGATGAGAGAGAGAGAGAGAGAGAGCACTAGACTTCTAAGACAACGTCACACAATTGCCTCTCAACAGCAGAGACTCGAGAGAGTGAATGCACTGCACAGTCACCCAAAAAGCATTGTCGGTCGTCATCGATTGAAAACTCAACCGAGAACAAATGGAGAGAAAATGTCTGGCCTGGCTCTATAATGTCAATAGAGAGGATTGCGTGGCTTGCCTACGGATCGTGGCACGAACTTTACATCTACCATGCATGCATGTATATATATTATATATATAATATATATATATATATATATACATACAAGATTGAAGAATATGAAAGGTACACATTTACCAGAACAGCGTATTGCAATTATTATTATGACGTTTGGACTGTCTCGATTTCATAATATTTGGAAATCGAGAACTGAGGACGTTTTTGTGAATGATACAAGTTAATAATGTGTGTGTGTGTGTGTGTATGTATGTGTGTATGTGTGTGTATATATATGGCAATATTGTATATGGTAATATATATATATATATATATATATATATATATATGTATATATATATGTATATAAATATATATATATATATATATATATCTATATATATATATATATATATAAGATATATATATATATACACGTTATTTTACACTATAGTCTGTAAAATAGTTTAACTTTTAAAGAACTCTCTTTCTATTACATATATATATATATATATATATATATATATATATATATATATATATATACTTTATACTGTGTATATATTTAATGCTTTCACGTAAACAAATTTACAAACTATAATTCCGGAATAACAACATAAGACAAGATATACTAACGCTGAATAAGGCACTATAATCCGCAGGCTATGCGTCTGGAGTGAATTACAGCAATACAGAAGAAAAAAAAATTCTTCCCAAAATCCAGCGCTATTCCGCAGCAGCTGTTGACAAACTGCAAAATCCCACGAATGCTGTAAAGTCTGTGATTTTATCTTTAACATAAACCCTAAATTTACTGTGTCCTGATTCTGGTAAAGCTATATCCTTTCTGCGAGGAAAACATATTTTTCCGTTGTAATAATATTCTTTTTTATACATAGTAATATAATAGTAATAATGGTGCTGATGGACTTTGTGTGACATGTGAAGCAGGTGATATTCTGTAAGTTTAATGCCCATCCTTTTTTTTTTCAAGAGGTCAAAGGATGACCTTGACTGACAAAAGCCTTGTTTTCCCTTGAGCCTTTTCTATCTGGGAGCTCGGGCTTCCTATTGCAAAAATAATAATAAAAATAGTGACGCCATTGGTCCTAAAAGTGGCATGTGTAATGCTAAAGGTTATTATCAACTCGTAAAACCAATACATTTTAAAATCTATATTGTTTCTGGTCACTATTGTAACTGTTTACGTACCAGTTAGTGACTATCAGTCTATCACCAGTAGACAACCACTTTCAGGTTAAACCTTTAAAAATTCTATCCCGCAACAATAATTTTAAGATAAACCCCTATCTGGCAACTACTTCAGGACAATCAATAGCTGGCAACTTGCTTCAGAACAATCACTGTCTGGTAGCTGTTTTAGGATAATCATTATCCTGAAAACTACATCAAGATAATTACTATTTGATGAGATGCAGGATCATTTCCACCCAAACTACTTTAAGGATATGGAAGCCTACTCGAGGATAATTGATACTTGCAGCTGTAATTCTTACCTGACGATCTATTTCAGGATAAACACCCGAGAGCAACTTGCGAACAGATAATCGCCATCTGGCAACCCCATTCACGAAAATCCTTATCCAGCGAATCAGGATAATCAATGCCAGGCAACTTATTTCAGACAAAGCCAATATCCACCAATCATAGTAATTGCTATCCAACAACTCATTTCGGATAATCCCCCTCCCCTCCAAAGCCCAACAACCCCCTCTCCCCCATCAGGCAACTTATTTCGCGCCAATTCACGAATAACCCAAATAAAATAAGGGGGAAAAACAAAAACACCAGAGAATTTTGGGGGAACGGGAGCCACACTGTGCATCTACTGCGCGGGGGAGGAGCCAGGCCGCCACCACCACCACCACCACATAAGATTAAGACCCTCAGCCACTCGGGATTTGGCAGGACAGGATGGTGTGGGGGGGGGGGGGGAAGGAGAGGATGTTGGAGTGGGGGAGGTGGGGAAGGAGGGCGCTACAGTATGTCTACTGTATATACCTCTGGCGCCAGTCCTGTAGACTCTCCTTTTCCTGATGCGATAAGGCACGCTCCTGAATCATGCACGCGCTGACAAGAAGAAGAAGAAGAAGAGGACGAAAGAGCAGAAGAAGAAGAAGAGGACGAAGGAGCAGAAGAAAAAGACGAAGAAGAAGCAACCACTGCAGTTTTTAAAACCGCACTCTTTCGTTGTACCCTTGAACCTTCTTTTGTTTGTTTGTCATCTCACATTATTCGTGCTTGTGGTTTCTTATTCTGGTACATATCCCTTGTAATCCATGTTATATACACATTCATCTTTGTTGATGGTACCTGAACAATTATAATGTCTGAAATATTAAATATTTTCTTTCATATTCTATATATATTTCGGTGATGTCAGTGTTTTAAAAGTAGTATATTTTTCTTTTTAAATTATCTGTAACCTGTAGTGTTACCCCTTCACAATCCAAAAACCATTATTGACTTTCGTTAATATTTTGTTGTAACTAGTGATTATTATTCTAATAAACGTTAATATTAACTAATAAATAATGTTATTCCTGCAGTAGTAAATATTCATTCAATAGGCATATAAATATTTGCTTCGAGTTTGTGCTACTATAGATATTAGTATTTATTTGTAATATTCATTCCTACAAACGTCTATCATTTAGTTGCAATTTCTTTGATGCCTACACATACCAACATTCAATTGTAATCTGTAGTATCCCCACATATAGCTGAATTTGCTCCAGTTCCCAATCGATGTTGATTATCGAAAAAAAAAAAAAAAAAAAAAAAAAACTCGATGTTTCTGATGATTAAACATTTTTTATCTCGTTAAAAAAGGTTTTTTTTTTTTTAGAGAGAGAAGTTTTGACGTCACTGCTCAGGTTTGCGAAAGCTCGCTCTCTCTCTCTCTCTCTCTCTCTCTCTCTCTCTCTCTCGGGAGCCTGAGGAGGGGCGACGAAAAGGTTGATCCATTAAAAAAAAAAAAAACCTTCCCCTAAAAATAAAAAAATAAATAAAAAAAAACGCAAAATGATCATCCAAAACCCGTTTTCATTCGGCATTCAATCGATTGATGACGAAAATACACATACGTGTCTGCGTTGGTTGGCACCAGAACGGATACGATGATGATCCAATCGATTCCAGATGGTTCTCGCAGAAAGCAAAAGAGGGTGTGTATATTATGTATGTTCATATTATACATATGTATAATGTATAAATATACATATATGTCAATATATACTTCTGTTAATTAACAGGATATACGTCTCAATTATAGAAGGCCCATTAATACACTCGGGATTGAAAGCTGAAGACTACTATATTTCTGTCATGCCACTATACATATAATAATGAGATTGTAATATATTATATATTATATATATATATATAATAATATATAATATATATATCTATATATATATATTCTTCTGTTAGTTAACAGGATACGTCTCACGTATAAAAAGGCCCACTAAAACACACTGGATTGAAAGCTAAGGACTACTATATATTTCTGTCATGCACTGCTTCATAAGGGTGGAAGTAAGTCCACCGAAATATAATTCTTAGTGTTTTAATGCACCTTTTATACATGAGATATTCATATAAATTATTCATTTATATATATACATAAAAATTATATATATATATATATATATATATATATATATATATATATATATAGATATAGATATAGATATGTGTGTGTGTCTTTTCTGTGTGTTTGTTACTGGAGAGTTTAAGAAGCATGACGAAATGAATAAGAATTTTTGAGGACAGTACGGACACAGACATCTTTACGTACTATATGCATGAGAGAGAGAGTGAGTTTTATCCAAGATACTCTCATCACTGGAGTACGGATAAAGAAAAATGATAGGTAATCACTCTCTCTCTCTCTCTCTCTCTCTCTCTCTCTCTCTCTCTGTGGATGGTATTCTAGTCATCTAGTGTACTTCATAAATCTTATTTACTACCTAGTCGAGTCAATGTTATGATAATATGTATTTTGGTGAAGCAACTCCAGCAGTTCTCTCTCTCTCTCTCTCTCTCTCTCTCTCTCTCTCTCTCTCTCTCTCTCACCCTTCTCACCCTTGGATGCCGCATCATCCCAAATCTCTCTTGACCTGAGTCCTTAAGGAGCATCTCCAAACCTCTTGTAGTCCGTATGATACGCGTATCAGCCGTATTATTTGAAGAATAAACAAAAAGAATACAATTAGGTCATGACGACGAATGTAAAGGAATGAAAGTTATTCATTTTCAGTCTAAGAATTAGAATGATATACTCATTGTATCGTATTCCTCGCACCCTGTATAGGGAGTAGCGCCGTCAGTGCGCCACCGTGGTTCACTGCAGGCATTGCTTAGCGTTCTTCGCAGCGTTCCTTCAGCCTCTATCCGCAACCCCTTCCGTTCCTTTTTCTGTACCTCCGTTCATATTCCCTTTCTTCCATCTTCCTTTCCACCCTCTCCTAACAACTGTTTCATTGACCAGTCGTGAGGTTTTTTTCCTGATTGGTCTTTGGTCTACGTTCTATATATTCAATTCCTAATCCAATCGTTGTATATATTCCTAATCCAATCGTTCTATATGATCCATTCCAAATTTCCTAATCCTCACATCACACTCCTAGCGTCTATTGCAAGTCTTACAGCGTATTTTGAGCGAGAAATGAAGCATTGCGACACGATACCGAGAAGATCAGCTTATAAAAGAGCTTATAAAGTAAGTCAGAGTGGGTAGTAGTAAACTTTAAATAATCCTGCAAGTGCATCGTAATTATAGCATCAAGTACTTTACGCTAGCTGCATTAATTATCTGAGTTCACTGTTTCCTAAATGCTAATTAATGTAAGTAAAAAATTAGGCAAAGATGAAAGTCTTTTTTTATTGGCCTCATACTGTAAAATAAAAGAAAAACCTGCTTAATAACTCATTGATTTGGTTATCATTTTATGAATACAGTATATTCACACCGTTAAAAATTCTGGCATTATGCTGCACTTTGAAATGGCTGGCATAATTAGCACACACTATTTATCAATAAAAAGGAAATTTTCTGTACTGTTTTAGTTTTCTGTAAAAGAAAACTATTGAGATGGCTTTGTCTGTCCGCCCTCAGATCTCAAAAACTACTGAGGCTAGAGGGCTGCAAACTGGTATTTGATCATCCACCCTCCTATCATCAAACACACCAAATTGCAGCCCTCTGGCCTCAGTAGTTTCTATTTTATTTAAGGTTAAAGTTAGCCATGATCGTCCGTCGCGTACCGCTATAGGTGCCAACAACACAGGCCACCACCGGGACATGGCTGAAAGTTCCCCTAACTAACACCCCCACCTGGAAAGGACAAACAGATTTGGAGGAAGAGGGTGGATGAGTCATATCTTCCCTATCCATCCAATCCCCTACCTAACCCGGCCCCCAACCAGGGAGGACAAACAGGTTCGCAGGAAGAGGGTGGATGTGTCATATCTTCCCTACCACCCCGATCCCCTATGTACCCTTCCCCTACCCAGGAGGACAAACAGGTTTGCAGGAAGAGGGTGGATGTACCATATTTCCCCTACCCTCCCGATCCCCTACCACACCCACATCCTGGCCGGACAAACAGGTTTGCAGGAGGAGGGTGCTTGTGTCATATCTCCCTATCTTTCTGACCCCCTACCAACCCTTCCCCTTCACAGGAAGTACAAACAGGATTGCAGGAGGAGGATGGATGTGTCATGTCTCCCCCTACCATCCCAATCCCCCTACCTACCCCACCTGGGGAGGACAGACAGGCTTGCAGGAGGAGGGTGGATATGTCATGTCTTCCTTACCATCCTAATCCCCTACCTACCTCGGCCCCACCCGGGGCGGACAAACATATCTCCCTTACCATCCTAATCCCCTACCTACCCCAGCACCAAACGGGGCGGACAAACAAACAAGATCCACTCAGATTCTATTTTTAAAGATAGATTTCAAGATGGAAATATTTACGTGATTCTCCTGATTGATTTGCATATTCGCACTGTTTTGACAATTTCTCAAACAAACAAAAAACGTTAAATTGATGTATAAAAAACCAGTTTGTAGATCTGGGCCGATCTGGAATAAGCGGATCTCGCGAATAAAATAAAATCGCTTAGAATGAGTGGAAGTAACCATTAAGTGGGATATTACCACCTATTGCTCATTTAAGTGTAAATGAAACATTAGGTGGAATAAAAGTAATCATTTATGGGAACTTTGTAAAGGAGGATGAAATAGACGGTAATAACAATAATGATAATAATAATAATAATAATAATAATAATAATAATAATAATAATAACCAAAAGCAGTCCACCTCAGCTTCCAGACGAAAGCTCGCTGAGAGATAGAGAGAGAGAGAGAAAACCGTTAACGACTTTGATGACTATGATATCATAGTTTATCTGTAAAACTGAAATACATAAACCGATCTTGACCCTGTATTTGATAATGACATCTATAGGCGCTCTACTAGCCTGTTTAAGTAGCACGGAAAAAGCCGCTATTCGATAAATAGAGAAGGATCTCTACAAGCGTAACGCTGCTGAAGTGGTCATTGCTTCGAGTAAAGAATAATAATAATAATAACAAAACCAATTTCTCAAACATGAAACTTAGAAATAGGTATCAACAGACAATGAGAAGGAAGGTAACCACAATAATACAAAAAACTACAGATGATGATGATAATAATAATAATAATAATAATAATAATAATAATAATAATAATAATAACAATAATAATAATTTTTAATAATAATAATAATAATAATAATAATTTTTAATAATAATAATAATAATAATAATAATAATAATAATAATAATAATAATAATAATTTTTAATAATAATAATAATAATAATAATAAATAATAATAATAATAATAATAATTAATAATAATAATAATAATAATAATAATAATAATTTTTAATAATAATAATAATAATAATTTATTAATAATGATAATAATAATAATTTAATAATAATAATAATTTACTACTACTACTACTACTACTACTACTACTAACTAATAATAATAATAATAATAATAATAATAATAATAACAATAATAATAAATCCCATTCTCTAAATACCAGCATTAAAAAAACTTAGCATTAATAAAACAAGATAAAACGAAATCAGTAACAACACCCCGGCTCTAATAACCTAATTTGGAAACTCCAAATGAAACTGCGAATCATTACGGCTGATGAGATTGGGTGTTCTCCAATATACTCCCAAGACTTCCAAGGGAGACGTGGCTCGACTACTCCAGGAGCAAATGTAATTAGTAGGTATGCTTGTATGTATGTATGTAATGTATGTATATAGATTATATGTATATAATATATTTACAAATATATAAGCACACATACACACACACACACACACACACACACACATATATATATATATATATATATATATAATATATATATATATTATATATATATATCTGAAGAGGGAGGACAGCAGTCTCTGAAATATAATATTTTT
>NC_087219.1:45060737-45068237 GCF_015104395.2 Macrobrachium nipponense
AGGCAGGAGGAGGTCTTGCACGCTTGCAAGCAATCTGGTCAGCGAAGCTTCTGGAGGTAGGTCGGCCAATCAATATGGCAGCATAATATCGTGTGACACGTCCGTGTGATTTGCGACGCTAATTTCGCCAGCCCGCCCAAGGGTGAAATATGGGCGGGAGGCGACAACTCTTTGTGTTATCCGGCCAAGGAAAAATCATGATAAAGTAGACCATAATATATTAGCGAAGAAAATTAGAAAACACAATATCGTGGATAAAGTAGGAAGATGGTTAAAAGAATTTTTACACAACAGAAAACAGATAGTTATTGCAAACGACGAGAAATCGGATGAAGTCAAGGTAATATCCGGTGTGCCGCAAGGTACGGTGTTAGCTGCAATACTGTTTGTTATTATGATTGAAGACATAGACAATAATGTGAAGGATTCGGTAGTGAGTAGTTTCGCAGATGACACAAGAATAAGTAGAGAAATTACTTGTGATGAAGATAGGAACGCTCTACAAAGAGACCTTAACAAAGTATATGATTGGGCAGAGGTAAATAGGATGGTATTTAACTCTGATAAATTTGAATCAATAAATTATGGAGACAGAGAAAGAAAGCTATATGCATATAAGGGACCTAATAATGAGACCATCACAAATAAGGAAGCAGTTAAAGACCTTGTGGTGTGATGATGAATAGGAACATGTTATGCAATGATCAAATAGCAACTCTGTTGGCAAAATGTAAAGCAAAAATGGGAATGTTGTTACGGCACTTCAAAACAAGAAAAGCTGAACACATGATTATGCTTTATAAAACATATGTTCGTAGTCCACTTGAATATTGCAATATGATATGGTACCCACACTATCAAAAGGATATTGCACAAATAGAGAGTGTACAAAGGTCCTTTACAGCTAGAATAGAAGAAGTTAAGGACCTAGACTACTGGGAAAGACTACAATTCTTAAAATTATATAGTCTAGAAAGGAGAAGAGAACGCTACATGATAATTCAGGCATGGAAACAGATAGAAGGAATAGCAGAAAATATCATGGAACTAAAAATATCAGAAAGAGCAAGCAGAGGTAGATTAATAGTGCCCAAAACTATACCAGGAAAAATAAGGAAAGCACACAGGACATTAATCCACTACGCACCAGCATCGATAATGCAGCGTCTATTCAATGCGTTGCCAGCTCATCTGAGGAATATATCAGGAGTGAGCGTAGATGTGTTTAAGAATAAGCTCGACAAATATCTAAACTGCATCCCAGACCATCCAAGATTGGAAGATGCAAAATATACCGGAAGATGTACTAGCAATTCTCTGGTAGACATTAGAGGTGCCTCACACTGAGGGACCTGGGGCAACCCGAACAAGATGTAAGGTCTGTAAGGTAAGGTCTCCCTCCCTCTCTCTCTCTCTCTCTCTCTCTCTCTCACACACACGTACACACAAACAGAAAACTACTTAAAAGCTCTCCTCTCTCTCTCTCTCTCTCTCTCTCTCTCTCATACACACAGAAAACTACTTTAAAGCTTCATCTCTCTCTCTCTCTCTCTCTCTCTCTCTCTCTCTCTCTCTCAACCACACACACAGAAAACTACTTTAAAGCTTCATCTCTCTCTCTCTCTCTCTCTCTCTCTCTCTCTCTCTCTCTCTCTCTCTCTCATACATACATACACTCACACACCCACACACAGAAAACTACATAAAAACTTGAACAAAATAGCAGTACCACTGAATTTTATTTTTTAAAATATAGCATCTTTAACCACTTAGCCACTGGGGATGAGGGAAGCATGTCCCCTAAATGTCAAGAAACATCAGTGGAAATTAATCATATCAAATTTTGAATCACAAGCAATTCGAACAGATGTAATACAAAATCTGTTGCAAGGCGATAACATTGTTCACTCTACAATTTCACTAATGTAGAGGCTGATGGAATGGGCAATTCCATGCCCTTATTGAGCCTACACCTTACAGGAAAAAAATATAGAGTAAAGGAGTTGCAGAACAGCAACATAACAAGAAACTCAACTTCAATTCTAAGGAACACGCATCCTGGTTGGCTGACAGAGTTCTGAGGTCCACGGCAGGATTTTTATTTCTTTTATCATCTCACTACACTTACTGGCCACCTGTTTACAAAAACTTGTTTTGGCATAAGGCCAGCTAAATTCAAACCAACTAATCAACCAATTAACCACATAGGAACAATGACCAAAATTGCACCTATAGAAAACAAACATTATAATTGATCTAAAGCGCAGATTAAAGACTAGTGATGATACAGGGTTAGTTTACTAATTACACATATAACCTTTGATTCTTTAATACTGATGAGGGACAGGACAAAAAGTACCTTCCTAACAAGGTCGGGTAAGATTTCTATAGTACTTAAGTAACTACAAGAGGAGCATCTTTGTCTTTTTTAAGTAAATTTAACAATATGAACAACGCGATCTTCCCTAAGACATGTTTGGAGCAACCGAAATACCCCTAATTGTTTGGAGAATTGATGAGCTTAATCATCTCGTCCTCAAATAGGATATTAGAATGGGATGATTTGGGGCAAACAATTACTCGAGGAGAGTCTGAGGGAAAACACACTCTCACACTTAGTACACACACACACATGTATATATATATATATATGTGTGTGTGTGTGTGTTTGTGTGTGTGTGTATATATAAATAAATATATATACATGTATATATATACATATATATATATATATATATATATATATATATATATATATATATATATAAATGATAAGTTCAAGCTCTGGGCAGGGTAGGAGAAATTATCACATATAATTTCCATGGCGTTACCCCGAAAGCATAGTGAATTCAATAATAATAATAATGGGTTGTTTATGCCATAATAATTAAAAGTTCCAAAATTTTATATATAAAAACTGACAAACTATCAAATTTAATCACACGACTCAATCGTATGAACCCACTGTCGTAGAAGAAATGGTTGTTTTTGATTCAAGTACAAAACAAACTTATATTACGTTTCTCTTGATGGCTTAGTGGTTAAGGTCACTGCCGCCCCAATTTACCAACCGAAAAAAAGGATTAGATTAAAATCCTTGTTAGGGTGGGAGGGGGGGTGCTTATCATACAAAATATTCTTTGGGATTAGATTATTTTCAAGGAAAGGGAAGTCAACATTTAACGGTTAATTTGAATCTATACATAAAAACACACACACACACACCACACACATATATATATATATATATATATATATATATATATATATATATATATATATATTGTTTAGACAAATTAGTACAATTTAAATCCCAGTATCGCGTCTTTGTCTAATGGAAACGTTAAACTGATAACTTTTTTTAAGGACACGTCAGTCAGTCTAGGGAGAAACATACGTACATACATATATAATATATTATTTATACTATATGTGTGTATATGTATGCTATATGTATGCATGTATACAAACCGACCGAGCAACAAAGGCAGGACAGTCCAAAATAGAATCCTGCAATACACTGTAACACCAGATTAGACAACTTCGGGTCTCCTCTCACCTTACCTGACTTCCCTTAATCCATTCCAGGATGATGTTATCATTTATATGAAGATTCCGAACATTTCAGGTTCAATTTTCTGTTTTTTCAAGAACAATCACGTAATTTAATTACGTCTGTACAACACTCTTCGGAGACTGATTGACGTATCCTTACGAAAAAGGCATTAACAAATCATTTTTCTTGTAAACAAAGATAGATCTGGGGTAAGAATGTATTGTGTTTGTCGGCGGTATATCGATGTGTATATATATATATATATATATATATATATATATATATATATATATATATATATACACTTATGTATAAATATATATGCATATATTTTATTTATTTATTTATAGATATATATATATATATATATATATATATATATATATATATATATATCGCTACAATGTCCTTTAATATCTAATTCGCCCTACCTCGGAATTAACATATTTTCCTATATGCTTAATCGAAGGGGAATTTTTTCTCGATAAATAGACTTGCCTGGACCCTGGGCGCGAAACCCATAGGGAGCCTTTCAAAGCCAAGAACTCAGTGAAGCTTTTACCTACTACACCACCGAATATATTAATTCCGAGGTAAAGCGAATTAGATATTAAAGGACATTGTAGCTCGATATATGTATATGAATCACGGAAATGTGATATTATTATATATATATCTATATATATATATATATATATATATATATATATATATATATATATATATATATATATATATATATATATATATATATGAGTGTGTGTGTTTCCCTTGAGGTCCTTTGCATCATTTTATATGTCACGTGTTCCCGTAAAATCGAGCCTACATGTATGTATGTATGCAAAACAAGGATTACGGAACCTTAATCCCTGGGGATTTACTTTTAGTCTCGGATTAGCAGCACTTAAGCGACGGTCCCATTTAATCCTAAATCCTTTCTAATCTAAAAATGCCAAAAAAGGGTCAGTCCAGGTCACTTTTTACGCGGCAGCTAAATTATTTTCGATGGATGTTATGTTTGGGGTTTTATAATGAATGACAGCGTTTTAGATTTACAAATTATAATTGCAGTATGTCAAAATAATGTAATGTCCGTTAATATCTGTCTAAAATTATTTTCATTACTTTAACTTGTTTTGTTTGTGTTCTGTTTACGTTAAAGGTTTTATTCAGTTACATCACTTCGCTCAAGATACTAAATAAACGTTTCTCTGTTCCATACATAAATAACGGCATTTTCAAATACTAACTATTTTGAATTACTCTACTTTGTTGACGCCCTTTAAATATAGCATCTATCCTTCCTGAGGTTTATCCCGAATTTTCTGGCTAAGACTGCCACTTTGTGACCTTTTCTAGACAAAATTGACATTTTCTGTTACTATTTAAAGCCATAATTGTGGCCTTCTTCCGTGATTTTTTTTCCTTCAAGTACAGAAGAAACTGTCTTGTATATTCAGACGACTAGAGCTTAACCAAATTATAAGTTTAATTCAAGTTTTAAGAGAAAGTTGATAGATGGATAAAGCAATTTAAATTCGGCACAAACAAGAGCTGCTCTTAGTTTTTGAGTCACTGGCAAAAGTATGAATAGAAGCGTAGGTAGAAGGAAGATCTTAGCTGCAGGTGACAGAAAATAACCCGGAAAAATTCCACTATAAATAGGGTATAGGTAGCAGATGCTGAATTTTCAGTAACGGCACATTTAAAGTATGTAGTTAAATAAAAACAAAAGAGAGAAATGTGTTAACAAAAATGATTAATTACACCGGGAAAGTCCGAGGGAAATCGAGGGAAACATACATACAGACGGAAAGACAAGCAGACATACAGTCACACTTCGCTGGAATGTCAAGGGTAAAGCAAATAAAATCTCTAAAGACCTGCAAGAGAGAGAAAAAAAATTGTTTAATCAGCAAGAGGAGGAAGGAGCTCTCAAGTAATCTTAAGTTCCAGAATATCATGTTGATCCAAGAGAAGGTTTACTGTATTCAAGGTACATAAGAAAGTGAGAGAGTAAAGCGTTAATTATTCCAGCATCAGTTGAGGCAACAGGATGGAAGTTCAAAGAACGACAATGGTCACCTTTCTTTGGTATGAGGAAAACCAGGCCAGGTTTCCTTGAGGCCGGTTAAGTGATGGATTGAAAATATGGGCAAATTGCATTGCAGAACAGGAAGTTCATCCACCAATTCCTTAAGGAATCTTACTAGGAGGCAGTCTGGACCAGATGCCTTGCTACTCTAAAAGGAAAGGAAAACTACCGAGGGATTTACATACGTTGAGCAGGGCCACAAAAGAATGATCAGCAATGGAAATGCTGAGAAGAATGACATTAAAAAATGGAAACCAACAGACAGATCCAGCAATGACTCCACCTGGACTGGACAACAATGGAAGTCTAATTCACATACGTTTCTTTTTAGAAATTCACAGGCAAATTATCAATGTTTTTCCAGTAATAGACAAGATCACAGTAAATTTCCTCTTATCACCGCGAAACCCTTTCCTTTGATGTGAAAAAGTACAGCCATTCTCATCTGATTTTTTTCTCTTTCATTTAAAAAAATAAACTGTAAATGGCTTCTTACAATAAATACATGTGCAGGTAATTTACGTACAGAATCAATGAAATTATTTATATATTTTTATAGCACAACATACTTGAATTTACTATGTATATACATACATATAGCCATACCTATACACTCTATACACACATTCATTTCACATAAATTATGTGGTTAAAGCTTTCACACTGGCGTTCACACTGGCGCCTATACGGCAAAAGAAATTTTCAAGCTCATAGTGTGAGTAGCTATAGTAGATTCACATCAGCCGTGCATTTGATGTGTAGACCAGTCCCTTACGATACTCCTGATTGGCTGTTGATAAGCCAATCACAGGGCTGGAAACTCTCAGTCTCTCTCGAGAGTTCACATAGGCAGGATGTACGCTCCACCTCGCGTAATGGATACTTTTGAAAGACGTATCTCTAAAGAGAGGTGGAACATACATCCAGCCTATGTGAACTCTCTCGAGAGACTGAGAGTTTCCAGCCCTGTGATTGGTTTATCAACAGCCAATCAGGAGCGTCGTAAGGGATGGGCCTAGACATCAAATGCACGGATGATGTGAATCTACTATAGCAGAGGGTGTTTACGCACACAGCTGTTGCAACCGACAACTTGCTAGCGTGTAATTCTTCAAGCTGTAAGACAGCATAATGGTCCATTGTGTAATCTATCTGATTTCTGACTTTTAAACTCGTACTCATTAACGTTATTTTTCGCACTTTTTTTAAAATTTCAATATCTACTGTAAACTATGTTATATCCTTAAATGTGGTTGGCTGTTTACTAACAATATTCATACATTTAAAAGATTTGTTTTAAATTACAAAAAAAATACCAGGACTATTAGATATGTATACTTATGGATCATTCATTTGCATAGGCCTATAATTCTGTTAATTTTTTTTTAAGCATTATAAGGCTAGTACTATGGTTATTATTTATCAACTACATTTTTCAAGAAACTCGTAATGGACTGAAAAAGGTATATCTCAAGCATTTATCGGTGGTCCGAGGTTCGATTCCCGGCTCGGCCAACGCGGAATCAGAGGAATTTATTTCTGGTGATGGAAATTCATTTCTCGATATATGTGTTTCGGATCCCATTTCTCTTATACTTTATCTTCAACATTCTTATCATATAATGTCCCTGCAATGTAATTCTGGCCACAAACTGTGTAAATATTTTTCCTATTACAATGAATTCTGAAAGAACATGGGTATGCAGCACTCATCTTATGAACTCTCCCGGTAAACTGGTCACTGGTTACTTTTTCTTCGCCATAGACCCATTATACTAGAATGTTCTAGATCCCAGTAAAATAATACCTTGATCACCCGTTCTGTTTATTATGAATGTCCACCAAACAG
>NC_087219.1:45078237-45088237 GCF_015104395.2 Macrobrachium nipponense
CTCCGTGCGCAACTAAAGACGGATTAAAACCCGAGCTGCCATATGTCGCTATAAATTAGTGACGTCACGCAGTACGATGCTACAGGGTAGGCCCTTCTCTGTTATTTGCGGTAAAAGGGGGTAAATAAGAATACAAGACGTGATTAATACTAGATTTGTAAAGACACATTTCCTTGTTTATTATTGGATTATACAATATATAACATTTTTGACTGTCGGTTACATATTTACAAGAAATTATACAAGACCTGGCCTCTGATGATATTCTGATAATGCAAAATCTGTATATATATATATATATATATATATATATATATATATATATATATATAATATATATATATATAGACCTTGATCCCATCCGTGTAACTCATACCCGTACCGCATAACCTTTAGGCTCATGTTGGCCTTGAATTCATCTTTTTTTCCCCTTATTTTTATCCAGGATAGTCTTTTACGCACCAATTCGATTCCGTACCACACTCCTAATAAATACGTATATATACTAAATCCGATATTAACCCGATTTTATTTTAGCGTGAATGAAAGGAGCCTTCATAAGAAGGAGCCACTGTGACTATACTACCCCATCCGTGTAACTCCTCATATCACATAACCTTTAGGCTCATGCTGACGTTTAACTCATTCTTTTCTTATCTTTATACATGGTAAGTCTTATGCGGGCAACTATACTCTGTTTTTTCCATCTGTCCATCCGGTTGTGGTGGTCGCGCATGGTAACACTGCGTCCCGGGCTTTAAATAGTTACGCTATGTGTAAGTTTTAGGTAAATAAAAGGATAACTTGGTGTACATTAGCAACTGAAAAGTTTTTTGATAATTTACTGTATGCAAATTACACGGTTAATATTCGAAATATGATATTATTTAAAGCTCGGGACGCAGTGTTACCATGCGCAAACACCACAGGTGGATGGGCAGATGGAAAAAAAACAGAGTATAGTTGTAAAATAAGATGAGTTTTCGAGAAGTCATTTCAACTGTACCACTAGCCTCGACAGCTATGGTACGTATATACACCCCTACCTCCCCTCCCCTCCCCTGAAAATAAGTTCCTTTCAGACTTCAAGTTACGTGAATAATTTCCTCCACTTCCCAAAAGTCTATTTCAACTTCCCCTTTCCCAATACCTTCACACCTCACCCCCTCTTCTCCCCTCCCTAAGTCTATTTCAGGCTTCTTCCTCCCCTCAGTCCCACGAGGGCTATCCCGGCCCCTTCCAACCCACACGAGTCTATTTCGACCTCCCCTTCCCTAACTCCTCCACTAGGCCTACGTCGTTCTCGCCCTTCGCCAAAGACGTCGAAAACTAACTCATTGCACCCCTACCCCGCTACCCGCATCCCCTCCCTCCCAAAACTTCTTTCGATCACAACAGAGCGAACGTTGCTTAGAGACTGCATGGTAGTAGCGAATTAGGCCTATATAGTGCGAAAGCCGAGAGGGCAAAGGGCGTGAGGCTGTTTCCCTGGGCTAATTGAGATAGTTAATTCCTCAATTTCCATTCTGGGTGGTTCCATAATTGACAGAAATGGAACTAGGTCCACAAAAGGGTGGATGAGAAAAAAAAAAAGAATATTCCGATACAGAATCAGTTTTCTCTCTCTCTCTCTCTCTCTCTCTCTCTCTCTCTCTCTCTCTCTCTCTCTCTCTGTTTTCCGTTCAGCTTATACAAAAAAAATAAAATAAAAAAAACTCGTGCAAAAACGTAAGCCTCTCTCTCTCTCTCATGAAACAAGAACAAAAACTAAAGCATGCAAAAAAGTAAGCTTTCTCTCTCTCTCTCTCTCTCTCTCTCTCTCCTCTGTTCCTCTCTCTCTCTCTCGGCTCCTCTCTTCCGGTCTCTCTCTCTCTCTCTCCCGGCAGCTGCACATGACTGCTGATGCTATTCCGGTTTTTCCTGTCGCATATTTAATCATTTTCGTTCGTGGATTATTCAGCTGTATTTCTCTGTTCCCGTTTTGAACGCTACTAGGGGAGAGAGAGAGAGAGAGAAATGGGGGGGGGGGGGGAGCTAAATTGCAAGATATAGTTATCTTATTTTAATCACGTGACGGCGAATGAGCAGTTATCTCCGACAGAGAGAGAGAGAGAGATTGAGAGAGAGAGAGAGAGAGAGAGAGAGAGAGATATGACCTCCACGTGGCCTTAGTCACTTCCATGGACAAAGGGAGCTGACATCTACGAAATTATTTCATGTCTTTGCGACTAGACTCACTCACATATACATTTACTTTACTGTATTTATACGTACAGAGAGAGGTGGCTTCAGAGAGACACTAAATCAGGGATGAAACCCGTTGAAATAAAACTTCAACAGTCTCTCAATCAAATTGTTTAGTGAATATTTTGTTAAGGTGAAATTGTAGTTGTTTTTTTTTTTTTTTTTTTTTTTGGGGGGGGGGGAGTAAATTGATTAGAATGTAGTATTAATTTTCGAGAGATTTTTCGAAATCTTTCTGTTTTCATGGCTGGGGAATATTTTCGACGGCTTAAAGTTGAGTGAGGGGTCTGAACATTCTCTCTCTCTCTCTATCGCTCTCTCCTCTCGCTCTCCTCTCTCTCTCTCTCTCTCTCTCTCTCTCTCTCTCTCTCCTTCAGCTGCTAAGTTGGACAATATTAAAAGATTTTCGTCGTCAAAATGCATTTTAAAATTTAGATCTCTTACAAAGCCCTACTCATCTCCAGCTATTTAATCTATAATAATAAAAAAAACATGGAAAAGATCTTCAGCTATGCAAACACACTAACAAGTGGGTCTGCCCACTCGTTTATCTATTAAAATGCTTCAGTTTCTTTCTCTCCCTACTTTACTTATCAGATTAGGACTTCAATTCACTCCAGGACTCAAGAGATCCTAAAAAAAGTTCTTGAAATTTTCAAAACTTTAATTCAAATATGACAGTTACTGAGAGAGAGAGAGAGAGAGAGAGAGATGATGAGAGAGAGAGAGAGAGAGAGAGAGAGAGGGGGGGGGGGATGTAATCACCTCTTTTAACCTCAAATGAGATGGAAAAGAAACAGTCTTTTATGTTTAAGGATAAGAGAAAATACACCAGAAACGGAAAGAACTTTTCTTATTTTAGGCCTATTCTATAAACGGATTATTTTAACCAGCCCCGATCGGAATCGAGAAAAAACTGCCATTTCACTAATGAGAGCAACGTATTAGTTACAGTATTCTAAAACGACTTCAAAGTGAACAGTGAAACCGATAGGAAACAATGGGAAAAGCGAACGGAGGTCGGTTTCCTCACACGAAACTTAGAGTTGAACAAAGAAACTTCGGTCTACAATTCTTGAGGACTTACGTCACGTTCGGTCAAGGGACAAACAAACGTGTTTACGGAAAAATTTCCAGAAATAAATCAGCCAGAGAGTAAAGAAATGAATAAAAATGATAAATGAGTCTAAGGTTTTCTGCCCCAGCCCTACCCCCCTCCCTCCCTCCCTTACTACAGCACTCGGAGGCACGTGCTGGAGGACATCCTTTACGCTTCCGTCACGCCCTTGTCTCTCTCACACTTCTTCCTCCTCCTCGTTTTCTTCTTCTGGGCTTTTATCTTCTAGAGCTCCTCCCACTATTCTTTTCTCGGTCAAGATTCGTAGACTTACTTTGAAAAAGCCGGTTTTCTGTCTAGGGAGAATTTTCATTTCTTTTTCAAGTTTAAACGTTTTTAAATACTTCATCTTACCAGTTTGTTTCAAGATCTTAAAGAAATTATACTTTGATTATTTCATTTACGGAAAAAGGAATATAACACGCATTTGTATAACCTGTTTAGATACCGTAATGGACTTGACAAAGTATTTAAAAGCTGTTGAGTCTAGCATCTGAGCTGAGGTAAGGGATATTATCATAAGGGAGGGAAAAGGGGGTAAACATAAAATTAAGAGTAGCATGAGAAAAAACAGCGGGGTAGACCCAACTGCTGTTCTTAAAATAGCCATTACTTGAAACCTGTATGTTTTATTGATAACACACGAGATATATCGTGTATCTCAACTTGCCAGCTGCCGTTTCGAGATGAAATCAAAGGAAGACGCCATGTCACCAACAGGACACAATGGAAGACGCCCAGCCCGAACACCCAATTTCTTCAGCGGCACGTCATCGCCTCAATGCTCTCGCACGCTCCCACTTCCTAGTCTCAGTGTGGGCCTTACCAAATCTCTATTTCGGACGATTACCGGCACAGGTGATCGGGAACGCTCTCACGTTCCTTGAAGTCAGGGCACGAGAGATCTTAGCCTTGTTATATTTTGAAACAGAACCGACAATCGTTGCAACTCCAGAATTCCAGATTGGGATTTATGAACCACCAGACGGTTACACTTTCGCTAGGCTAAGAAGCTTGATGTATACAGCAAAAATCTTTTTCTATACATTCAAATTTCTCCAGATAAAACTGATGTTGTATAGCTAAGAGTAATATTCAGTCTTATCCACGTTTAAGGTTTACGGAAAATTTAATAAATTTGTATATCTGTGTGCAATAGTTTCAGTCACTTTTGGTTAAATTACGATAATTTAACCAAACATATTTTAAAACTGCGAAAACAGCAAAAAATACTAATTAAATAAGCAAACAGCTGAAATGCTAATCAATTAAAATCCCAATATACCCCTCCGCACCAAACAACACACCTTCTACTCGTCTTTGTAAACGTTCTTCTCTCTCTCTCTCTCTCTCCCCTAATCGATACAAGTAGCTTTTGTTAAGACGGGATTTCCGCTGTGAAATCACACATTATTTATTGAAGAGTTTTTTACGAAGTAGTTTTGTGGTTGGAGTATTCTCCTGTCACGCAGGATTATACTTCAGTGAGAAGCGGAAAATGGAGTTATGTTTCCTTACAAGGGTAAGAAAATTATTGTTATTTTGGCTCTTATTATTATCAGTTTCCTGTTACTTTATGAAATTATAGTAGTAATGAATCAGTTTTGTATCAATATCATACATAAAATCTAGTAAGTACTTTATGCTGCTCTGCATTTTCTTATTGAAGATTTTCTTATATTTAAACATGGAATTCATCACCGTAGACTATCTTTTACTACACACTGGCACTTACTGAACAGTAGGCTTGCTCAGGAAACAGTACGTCAACCCGTCATTATCATTATCAGTCAATTCACAGACTCCTACGCTAAATCCCTTTACCTGCGTCAATCTCTCTCTATCTTTCTCCCTTTTCCCGCTACATAATTACTGCCGACATCCTGAATCAATTGTACAAATGCAATAATTTTGTCGATAATTTTTTTTTTAATTCCCAGTGCACAGAGCTGCCAATAAATGCAATTACGAATATATTCATGCAGGAATAGCAGGAGGGTTTGCACCGGACTCAAAAGTAACCTTTTGGTGGGTTCGCGAATAATGAGAGAGAGAGAGAGAGAGAGAGAGAGAGAGAGAGAGAGAGAGAGAGAGAATGAGGCTGACATCCTCAGGTCCTTCTGCACCATGGCTGCGCCCTACCACATTCGTCTAACAACTGGATATATAAAACACTACGTTAACAGAAACGCACTTAGATTCTTCATGGAGTATGCCTAATTCCATTCTAACCCGGATGGTGAGTTACAGAGGACATAGGCCTAGTAACCTTGCCTAGTAACCTTAACCTAAAAGGCTTTTGGAGAAGATTAACTTTTAACATCCTTTAGTGTTGTCCCATTTGTCTGAACGCACATGTTTGAAGAGGAGGTAGGATAATAATGCCAGGAAAGAGTTTAGCCTAAAAACCCACCCACGCTATATATATGTACATTTTATATAAGTATTTATATACAATATATATATATATATATATATATATATATATATATATATATATATACATTTAATAAATATATATGCATACAATATGTAATATATATCATATATATATATATATATATATATATATATATATATATATATCTTCCCATTAAAAAGAGAATGAATATATACAATAGATGTAAGCCATAATTTTTTTTTCAAAACATTGAAAACATCAATCACGCACGAGCGAGTCTGACCGACGGAGAAAAAAGAAAACAAAAAAGCAAAAATAAGAAAAGAAAAAGGCTACAAGAGTGAAGCCGAAGAAGCATTATAAAGATATTGAGACCGGGAGCTCCCCAGCCTGACCGCGCCACACACACACACATACACACACCACACACACGCCACACATATGTACATACACAACCCGTCCACCCAACATCTTCGGAACAATCCCCCTAGGGGCAGTGGGGTAGGCATAGACCTATAACCCGTAGGGGAGGGCCCTGGGGAGACGGGGAGGGCACTCCATGCCTATCCCTAGCGGACGTAGAATCAGAAATAAGTAAGAGAGTGAAGAGGCTGAAGATGGAGGAGGAGGAGGAGTAGGGTGAGGCGCTGGGGGAGGAGGGTAGGGGAGGACGAGGAGGAGGAGGAGGAGGGAATGGAGGAGTGAGGTCTTCCGGCATCGATTTCTCTGGAAAATACCAGTTGAGAAGCGGCAGTCAGGCGGGCCACTTGATGTGTGCGCGCGAGTGAGTACGCGTGTGCGTGTGTCTGTATGTGCGTGTGAATCACTGGGTGACTCAGCCATGCTTTGACTGACTCACCTCTCTCTCTCTCTCTCTCTCTCTCTCTCTCTCTGCTGTCAAAGTCTTCAGAACTTCGTCTTTGTTGTTCAAACAGTTCAGTATCTCAAGTACTGTTATGTCTTAAGATTAAGGTCGGCCTAATCATATACAGCTCTCTCTCTCTCTTATTCGTCTTTACATAATTACTATAGATCTCTTTCCAAGAACAGCATGTTTTGCAACAGATATTTTCCGTACAATTTACCAGACGAAATGCTTCTCTCTCCAGACAAGACATGGTCTAAGTTTCAAGGAGGATTGTAATGCTACTTTAAGGGGCATGACTTTGCCTCGATTCTACAACTTATTATTATTATTATTATTATTATGAATGTGTGAATATAACTATTTGTTTTCTGAAAGTCTTTTTGAGGCGAGGTTGCTTGTCACCACACGGTCTAGCTTTGACTTTCATCTGCCTGGTATCCACTAATGATTGGGTCGACTGGTTGAGCCAGTCCGTGATTGAACCACGAACCTTGAGAGAATGCGAACCCAAGCCTCTGCCAACATTTTATTTCTCTCTTATACATACAGTTCTTTCATTTTTGCTTATACATACAGGTTCTTTCATTTTGCTTATACATGACAGTTCTTTCATTTTTAGCAAAAACTTACGCAACACGGGACTGGAAAGTCGACATGAAAAATATAGACCAGCTCAGACCAACACAGCAATTCGGCCACTGCCGGAAAATCTCGCGTTACCGACATAGACCAAACTGTGGTCTACACCGACACGGGGTGGCCTCTCTCTCTCTCTCTTTCTCTCTCTCGTTAAAATGGTCTTACTTCATTCTCAAGTGGATTATGGTTGAAGAATCTCCGAGGTCAAACCCTTATTTCCAACCCCCACCCTTCCCTCCCCCCCCCCTACCCCCTCCCCCCCAACCCCACCCGTCCCAATCTTCCCCGAGCCCCATCCTCCCGTCAACCACCCACAAGAAGACGACGACCGCACGGACGACTTTTTTTTTTTTTTTCCTCTCTCTCCTTTCCCGCCTTTTTTTCCCAACTCTCACATTTTTCCCTCCTCCTACAGAGTAAAATATGGAGTTGGGGAAAAAAGGCGCCCAGACATATTTAGGACTTGGCGCATTATAGAAATGCCTCTCCCGGAATACAGGTATGAAGATTGAGTCGAAATATTTATGTAAATCTGTCTGCGAGACATTTTTCAATTGGATGTGTCGCTCGCGGATATTACCCATTAGTTTTGCGCGAGTTAGTTTTCCATAGCTCAGATTATTAGCTTTATACGTAACGCAGTAATATTAGTATTAATAAACTTCCTTTACTAGAGCAAAGAATGCCTGAGAATGTAATAAAACAACATCTAAAGAAAAATATCAGATACCGATGCTATTCTAAAACAACGTATCTGTTATTAATATTATTACAGTTTCTAACGGTTGTGTTTCCCTGATTCTTGGTTATCAACCAACTCACCAGAAAAATAACCCGGGTTCGAGACCCGAGCGAGGTGGAACAACATCATTGAGCCATGATTAGTTATAACCTTCTATGCCTTTGTAGACCTGAGCAGAGAAAGAAGAACCTGATAGTTCGTCGACTGCGGTGGGTCGCAGCCGAGGTAGATACGGGACTAAGGGTTAGCAACCTCACACCCTCAATGCTTTCTGTGAATTGGTATATATATATATATATATATATATATATATATATATATAGATATATATATATAGATTATATATATATATATATAATATATATATATTAATATATATATATCATATATATATATATATATATATATATATATACATGCATAAATGTGTGTGTATATGTGTATCAGTATGTATATATATATATATATATATATATATATATATATATATATATATCTATATATATATATATATATATATATACATACTAAATACATACACACACACGTGCATATTGACACACCACATCATTACGTAAAAATCAAAACACGAACCCAAGTAAAACGGAAAATATCCTTAAAAAAAGAAAGAAAAAATAAAAACTTCCATTGACCAAGAATATGACCCACACATCCGGGGAGCAGGAGTAATCCCGTAGTCAAATGAGACCTATAAAAGTCTACAAGATGGAGCCTCAGTTGACTGATGACTTTCTGACCTGGATCCAGTTAAGGTAGGCGGTATGGGCCCTGGAGGCTCTCAGAGATGGAGCTTGAGAGAGCTCTAATATTCAAGGTCAAGGGGGGATGAGAGAGAGAGAGAGAGAGAGAATTATTTTCCATCTACGAAAAAATTCCCTTTACTCATAACAACGAAAGACTGGATGGAGATCGGGAGAAAAGAGAGAGAGAGAGAGAGAGAGAGAGAGAGAGATTGAGAGAGAGAGAGAAGAGGTTGTTTGGCAATTACTATGATAGTACTAGGTGCAGGTAGAACGCCTTTTCGGAAATGTGGAGTAAAATATACCAACATAACAATGAGAGAGAGAGAGATGGGCAACGACCACTTTGATGGTATTATATATAGATATAAGCAGAAGAACCTTTAGGAAAAGGAGAGAGGCATTCAGACAAACAGATGTGTGTGTGAGAGAGAGAGAGAGAGAGAGAGAGAGAGAGAGAGAGAGAGAGAGAGAGAGCGCTTAAAGCCATAATAATGTCAGTTAAAAGATTATATTAGTATTAACTAATGCACCAATTAAAAATAAACTTAGCAACAATTTCATTAACAAACATCAGACATCTCAATCGTCCTTGTACCTGGTGTTATTGTATTCCCCCTATCTCTATCTCTTCTTTCTTTGTCTTTATTTCCGTTATTTCATTTTTCACTTCTCTTATTTCATTCTATACGTTTCCTTTCATTTATCTTCTTGCCTTTCTTTCTCTTCCTCTCCTTATTCAATCGTCAGGGTTTCAGATCCAAGTATATCCAATTGTCCCTTTAATTGTATTTATTCCTTCCATTTTATTTATTTATCGTAAAGTTCTTTTATATATCACTCTTTCTTCAACCTTTTTCAATTACTGCTCTTAATCTTCTTTTCATTACATTTCTCATGATGAATTTTGACGTTTCTTTTCTTCCATTGTCTACAAAATCTGTTTGATGCTCGACTTCCGCTGATCTCCCTCTCATCTGCTGCTTCTCTTTCGCTTGATTCCATTCTGCTTTGCTCTCTTTCTCTCCTCGTTTCTTTTCCTATTTCCCAAGACTCTTAAGAGTCAAACGAAAACTTCTTTCATTGTTATTCTGAAGATTGAAAAAGAAACTCACAAAATTACTGTGTATAACGTGTTTACTTTTAGGTATTTACATTCTATTTTACTCAACACTCGGCCACAGATACGGCCTGACGTAATTTTGTGGGTTTATTTTTTTCACTCTTA
>NC_087219.1:45093237-45130737 GCF_015104395.2 Macrobrachium nipponense
TTAACACATTTTCCTTACACAACACATGACCATGCAAGCTCGTACAAAAATAAATTTTAAAAAACCTATCCAAAATTTAACACCCTCCTTTTCAATGAACTTAACCTTCAAATCCCCGGATTAATGCATAAAATAAAAACACATACACTAAAAAAATCAGAAAACTTGAAATAAAAAAAACACTTCCTCCCTTACAGAAATACCGCCAAAACCGCAACCTCCCCTCACACCTCGACCTAATGAAAACCCGCCAAAATCTCTCCAATCCTCCAACCCACTCGTCACGGAAAACCCGCCAAAACCGGCCGCCCGCGAGTTTCGGCGTTTATATTATTCATAGAGTCACTAGGAACCGAGCTGATGGTGCCTGCAGAAGAGATTCGTGTTTACTGCGAGCTTAAGTTCATATACTGCCGGGAGATCAAAAATGGACGGATCGCGGTTCAAAGGGAAGCAGGCCCGGTTGCATTCACCGCCCCCCTGCCTTTCAAAAGACAGGAAGCGTGTGTTATCAATTACGTACGTGGTGGGTATACACTGAATTCAGGTAATTAAGTAAAGTCCTTGTGTGTGTATATATGTGTATACAGGATATATATATATATATATATATATATATGTATATATATATATATATATATATATATATATGTATGTATACACACACACACACATATATATTATAGGCTTATACATACAAATGCATAATTATATACAATATTATTCTTTCTTCTCAACATTAAGAAAGGACATCGCAGCATCCATTGCTGCATTTATACATAAACTGTTGAATCGTGGATTAAGTGCCTATGCAGTAACACTTGCGCAGCAATACTCACGCAAAAGGTCCCTACCTTGCAGGCTTTACTGCAATTCTGGATAATGAGGACATTCCTTTATATTACCTCTTTCCAACCAAACCCTACCACCCTTCCTTCTCCCCCCCCCCACCCCCCCCCCCCCATAACATCGTTTGAATTATACATTCTTTTCACCAAGTTCCAAATTTTCGACATGACCCAACCATCTCATGCTAACACCTGTGCTGAACCTCTTACAGCTTCTACACACCTCTATATAGCTACTTCTATCTCTATCAATTCTTTAGCAGCATGAACTATGTAAACAGTTCCAAACTCTTCACAAACTTTTGCACATACACAGCTACCTTAAACAAATACTTACAACAACTCTCGACCTTATACTCTTGCAAGCACTCCCATAATCTTCTAGTACTTCCGGCAGTTTCCCTTCACTAACCTCAACAAGCCCTGTATAATCTGCAAATCACACCATTTGAAACTCTTTTTGTTTACCCAACTCTTAAACTCCAATCTCTCCATTCATACAGATACTGAACAACCAACAGAGAATTAGCACACCCTTATCCCAGACCCACTATCACACCAAACCGGTCACTTCCCCGCCTACATATTCTTGCACATTTCGATTCCATCATAAAGATTTACTGGGTCTTAATGCCTTATCTTCTATACCGTATATTATCAAAGATTTACTGAGCCTTATAATGCCTTATATTCTATACCGTATATTATCAAAATCCTCAACATTGCCTCTCTGCGAATTTCACGATACGTTTCATCTAGGTCAGTGTATGTCCCACACATACACGCACGCACACACACACACACACACACACACTGGACACCCCACCGTCAAATAAACGAACCACATTACTCGGGTCTAGTCTTTAAATCACTACGCAACCTCCCCCTCCCTCTTCCCTCAACCCGTCCCCAGGGGGTATCTCGTTGGCAATCATTCCTGTCGGATATCGAATGAAATTTCACGACAAAGCACGATAAAAAAAAATATGACGTCGTTACAAATCCAACCATTAAAGAATTGACCCTTTGTCACCGGAGCGTTTTTAAAAATTTATTCTTTTAATCTAAATGCAAAAAAAAAAAAAAAAAAAAAAAAGAAATAGCTTTGTACGCTCTTTGAAAACGGGAATTGGAACACGAAAGGTCATCGTCACGAATTCCTTTTTAGTTTTTATTTAATTTTTTTTTTTAATAATGAAATTAGTAATTCGAGGAGGAACAGAATGAGGGAAGTGGCAACTGATGTCAGAAATCAAACGCTATGACGGCAATGCTGCTCTCTCTCTCTCTCTCTCTCTCTCTCTCTCTCTCTCTCTCTCTCTCTCCTGTCTGCATAACAACAATTTTTTTCATAACACACACACGCACTCTCTCTCTCTCTCTCTCTCTCTCTCTCTCTCTCTCTGGCAACACTACTTTTTCTCCGCTTACAAACGCTTCACTCTCTCACTCAGGACACTACTTTCTCATTCACATCACTACTGAAAACGAACGACACCAATTTCATCATTCTCTCTCACAAAACACTTCTCTCTCTCTCTCTCTCTCTCTCTCTCTCTCTCTCTCAGTAACACTACTCTCTCTCTCTCTCTCTCTCTCGCTTCCTTCCCGTAGCTCTCGCTCTCTCTCTTTCTCTCACTTCTTTTCCCCATCTCTCTCTCTCTCTCTCTCTCAAAAACATTGCTTTTTCTCTCCCTTCTTTTCCCATATCTATCTCTCAATAACATTGCTCTTTCTCTCTAGCTCTCACTATAATACCACTCAATAATACTATCTCTCTGCCTCCCTTCCACCTCTCCTCTCCTATCTCTCTCTCTCTCTCTCTCTCTCTCTCTCTCTCTGTGTGCCAACGAGCGAGCGAGTGAGAGAGAGAGAGAGAGTCGGTCCAGAGATTATTAAAGTTCTCCGCTCAGCCAGAGGACACCGTGTGACCTGCCTTCCCCTAAGCACCCGACGGGTCTCGCCCCACAAATTTAAGATTTCTCTGGACGGGAAATTCATTAACAGACTCTCTCTCTCTCTCTCTCTCTCTCTCTCTCTCTCTCTCTCTCTCTCTCTCTCTATCTTCTTACTTCTTCTCTTCGTCTTTATTTTTCTATAGTGATCTGTTTGTGTGGAGTCTCAATGCGATGGTGAAATTCATGGTATCAGTAATGGTTATCAATTTGCAAAGAATAATAATAATAATAATAATAATAATAATAATAATAATAATAATAATAATAATAATAATAATAATAATAATAAAAGGTCGTCATCCAGCAACTGATCACCAGAACGACAATAATCAACAGCCTGAGATTGGAGCTACAGAGGCAAAAAGGAAGAAATGGACAAGAGAAGAAAATAAGGAAATATGGAGATGCTACATCAGAAGCAACCCGACGGAGAGAGGATATAGAAGAAGATTGGTCAACATCTGGAATGAGAGGAATAACACCCCCCAACCCAATCAGAGCAGAGGCTGGCAGACCAAGTAAGGAACATAAAGAAAAAGAACTGGCTCTCCCCAACAGAAAGAGAAGAACTGGAAAGGGAAATGTCACACGACAACGAATTACACGAAGACGAACTGAGAGACGATGCCACAGAAGACGACAGGGAGGATGAGGTATCAAACAACGACACACGAAGAAACACCGACGAAGTAACAGAGAGGACGGAATGGGTAGAAAAGATCAGACAATGGATGGAGCCAGATACAGAGAACAAAGATCCCCTCCATGAAAGCCTACAACACCAAGAAATTAAGGGAGAAAACAAGTGAGGTCAATGAAATAATGGGCATAATACAGACCACCAATATCACAGAAACAAATAACTTGACATATGCAGGAGCAAGATTAGTAGCAGAACTGATGGGGATTCGAACACCAACACCACCAGCACAACCAACCCAACAGAAACCAAAACAGCAACCTCCTTGGAAAAGGCGCCTGGAAAAGCAAATCATGGTGATGAGATCTGACTTGAGTAAACTGAAAGAGATGGCAGAAAAAAGGCTAAGAAGCAAGAAAACAAGGGAGGAACTCAACGAGAAATACAAATTACAAGAGAGGGGACTAAACAGCACCATAGAAGATGTAAAACAGAGGCTTAAGGCCAAAGCACATAAGATCCAACGGTACATGAACAGGAATAAGGGATACCAACAGAACAAACTATTCGGAACCAACCAGAAAAGACTATACAGCCAACTAAGAGGGGAAGACAACACCCAGAAATTCCTGAAGCCGAACCAAGTAAGAGACTCTGGGAAAACATATGGAGCAATCCGGTATCACACAACAAACATGCAACATGGCTCCAGGAAGTCAAGGAAGAAGAAACAGGGAGAATAAAACAAAGATTCACAGACATCACGACAGACACAGTCAGACACCACTGAAGAAAATGCCAAACTGGAAAGCCCCAGGTCGATGAAGTCCATGGATACTGGCTCAAAAACTTCAAGGCCCTACACCCACGAATAGCAGAACAACTCCAGCATTGTATCTCAAATCACCAAGCACCCAAATGGATGACCACAGGAAGAACATCCTTAGTACAAAAAGACAAGAGTAAGGGAAATATAGCAGTAACTACAGGCCTATCACCTGCCTACCAATAATGTGGAAGTTACTAACAGGTATCATCAATGAAAGGCTATACAACTACCTAGAGGAGACAAACACCATCCCCCACCAACAGAAAGGCTGCAGAAGGAAGTGTAGGGGCACAAAAGACCAGCTCCTGATAGACAAAATGGTAATGAAGAACAGTAGGAGAAGGAAAAACCAACCTAAGCATGGCATGGATAGACTATAAGAAAGCCTTCGACATGATACCACACACATGGCTAATAGAATGCCTGAAAATATATGGGGCAGAGGAAAATACCATCAGCTTCCTCAAAAATACAATGCGCAACTGGAATACAATACTTACAAGCTCTGGAATAAGACTAGCAGAGGTTAATATCAGGAGAGGGATCTTCCAGGGCGACTCACTGTCCCCACTACTCTTCATAGTAGCCATGATTCCCATGACAAAAGTACTACAGAAGATGGATGCCGGGTACCAACTCAAGAAAAGAGGCAACAGAATCAACCATCTGATGTTCATGGACGACATCAAGCTGTATGGTAAGAGCATCAAGGAAATAGATACCCTAATCCAGACTGTAAGAATTGTATCTGGGGACATCAGGATGGAGTTTGGAATAGAAAAAAATGCGCCTTAGTCAACATACAAAAAAGGCAAAGTACGAGAAACTGAAGGGATAAAGCTACCAGATGGGAGCAACATCAAACACATAGATGAGACAGGATACAAATACCTGGGAATAATGGAAGGAGGAGATATAAAACACCAAGAGATGAAGGACACGATCAGGAAAGAATATATGCAGAGACTCAAGGCGATACTCAAGTCAAAACTCAACACCGGAAATATGATAAAAGCCATAAACACATGGGCAGTGCCAGTAATCAGATACAGCGCAGGAATAGTAGAATGGACGAAGGCAGAACTCCGCAGCATAGATCAGAAAACCAGGAAACATATGACAATACACAAAGCACTACACCCAAGAGCAAATACGGACAGACTATACATAACACGAAAGGAAGGAGGGAGAGGACTACTAAGTATAGAGGACTGCGTTAACATCGAAAACAGAGCACTGGGCAATATCTAAAAACCAGTGAAGACGAGTGGCTAAAGAGTGCATGGGAAGAAGGACTAATAAAAGTAGACGAAGACCCAGAAATATACAGAGACAGGAGAAAGACAGAAAGAACAGAGGACTGGCACAACAAACCAATGCACGGACAATACATGAGACAGACTAAAGAACTAGCCAGCGATGACAATTGGCAATGGCTACAGAGGGGAGAGCTAAAGAAGGAAACTGAAGGAATGATAACAGCGGCACAAGATCAGGCCCTAAGAACCAGATATGTTCAAAGTACGATAGACGGAAATAACATCTCTCCCATATGTAGGAAGTGCAATACGAAAAATGAAACCATAAACCACATAGCAAGTGAATGCCCGGCACTTGCACAGAACCAGTACAAAAAGAGGCATGATTCAGTGGCAAAAGCCCTCCACTGGAGCCTGTGCAAGAAACATCAGCTACCTTGCAGTAATAAGTGGTACGAGCACCAACCTGAGGGAGTGATAGAAAACGATCAGGCAAAGATCCTCTGGGACTATGGTATCAGAACGGATAGGGTGATACGTGCAAACAGACCAGACGTGACGTTGATTGACAAAGTCAAGAAGAAAGTATCACTCATTGATGTCGCAATACCATGGGACACCAGAGTTGAAGAGAGAGAGGGGAAAAAATGGATAAGAGTATCAAGATCTGAAAATAGAAATAAGAAGGATATGGATATGCCAGTGGAAATCGTACCCATAATCATAGGAGCACTAGGCACCGATCCCAAGATCCCTGAAAAGGAATCTAGAAAAACTAGAGGCTGAAGTAGCTCCAGGACTCATGCAGAAGAGTGTGATCCTAGAAACGGCACACATAGTAAGAAGAGTGATGGACTCCTAAGGAGGCAGGATGCAACCCGGAACCCCACACTATAAATACCACCCAGTCGAATTGGAGGACTGTGATAGACGCAAAAAAAAAAAAAAAAAAAAAAAAAAAAAAAAATAATAATAATAATACATTTGCAAGTGTGGATCTCAAATACATACACACACATATATATACTATATATCATTCATTTAATTATGCATATATATGAATATATATATACATATATACACACACACACACCACACACACACCACACACATATTATATATATAGTATATATATATATATATATATATATATATATACTATAAATATATGACTTATATTTTTCTATTGGTTGAATTGACATTACAACGAATTTTGAAAGAAATAGCTGTAATTGATCGTAAATATTCGCTTAGTAAATAAATTCGCTAAAAAACTGATCCAATCATGGACGAAACTTCGAGACTAACGAACATTATTATTATTATTATGATTATTATTACTGATCCTGGCCAAGGCAGACGCACTTATCATGCATAATTCCATCTGCGTGTAAGTTATTCCCAAGGCAAAGTGAATTCGGTATCGAGGGGTATGTGTTGATTAATATTTGAATATATATATATATATATATATATATATATATATATCTATACATACATTAATATTATATATATATATATATATATATATATATATATAAGAATAGGGTATATAGGGCACACAATTCTCAAGCAACTAAGATATTAAGACCCTTCCCTCTATTGCTTTTTCCAACACTTCCCGTTAACACTTTTCCAATTATTAGCTTTTCATTAAATACTAATTTCGGTGTTCTAGTACAATAGTAGAGTCACATCCACCGTGCGTTTGACGTCAAGGCCAGTCCCTTACGACTCCCCTGATTGGCTGTTGATAAGCCAATCACATGGCTGGAAATTCTCAGTCTCTCGAGAGTGTTCATACAGGCATGTCGTATGTTCCACCTCTCTAGAGGGATGTCTTTCAAAAATATCCCCCAGGATAGGCGGAACATACATCCTGCCTGTGTGAAACCTCTCGTGAGACCGAGAGCTTCCAGCCATGAGATTGGCTTATCAACAGCCAATCAGGAGCGTCGTAAGGGACTGGCCTAGACGTCAAATGCACGGTGGATGTGAATCTACTATAGCTTCGGTGTTTTAGTACTAGTGGTATTAGTTTTGGTGTTTAAGTACTAGTTTCGGTCTTTAAGCACTCATTTCAGTGTTTTAAGTACTAGTAGTACAGGTTTCGTTCTCTTAAGTACTAATTTTGGTGGTTTAGTACTAGTAGTACTTTAATATTATAGATTCGGTCTTCAATGTACTGTCTCCCGTCCTTTGCACTTGATCAAACCACTTCCAAATGCTCAGTTCCATCCTCTCACTTTTGGAAACTTGTTTACCCATTCTGCTTTTCTCCACATTCCTCGCCGTTTCAACCTTTCTTGCATCATATAGTCTACAGAAACAATTCACATAGTCAATATCTTAGTTTCCCTTACATATTTACACAAAAAAACACACTATATATATGTGTGTGTGTATACATACACACACACACACACACACACACACACATATATATATATATATATATATATATATATATATATATATATATATAGTTTAAAAAAGCCTCCATATTTAAAGTTCAGTTCGAAGTAAAAACTATCAATCTACAAAGATAAGACTAAAACCAACCGCTTTTGAAACATGAATGCCGGCGAGGCTGGCAACCTGATGCCTTTTCTAGCCCAAACCCAGAGAAAGACTAATGTTTCGCAAGCCTTGCTTCTATTATATACGTATGCTTGCTCAACTCAAGTTTAGCCATTGTAAAGAAAATGCTTTAAGTGATTCCGGAACAACAGTCATAAAAAAAAACTGAAAAAAACGCACTGCTATAAAAAAAGAAAAAAAAAATCATAGAAGAAAACGCACCGTCATAAGGAAAAAACCTGTAGAAAACGCACCGTGAGCCAAAATAAAAACACGGAAGAAAACGTCTGTCGATATTATATATATATATATATAATATATATATATATATATATATATATATATATCTAATAAAAGGAGCCCATAAAAACACCAAAATGTAGATAAAAACACCAAAATGTAGACTTACATCGGATTTACAGGTAAATCACTTCCCCAGAGATTAATACAACACAAACGGTCAGTTAGGTATGGACAACAGAACTCGGCTATTTTCAACCATATAAATGAACATAACCATAGAATAAACTGGAATATGTCACGTGTAATTTATAGCAGCAAAACTGCTGGTACAAGAGTCAAATGATGGAATCGGCCTTAATAAAAGAGAAGCAGGTAATGAACATCTCAAAAGGGAATTGGACATCGGACATCGTCGACGCAGTGTTCATTCAACCAACGCTTAAGAAGATTAAAGGAAGATTATCAGCGGGGGTGACCTAAATTGGCTTACTTGTGGACGAATCTCTTGGTATAAATACCACCTTTTCTGTAAACTTTTCTCATTCATATACCTGAAGAGAGAGACAGCAGTCTCTGAAATATAGTACTTTTCTCTCTACATTTTGGTGTTTTTATGGGCTCCTTTTATTAGATGGAATTCTGTTGTTACAGAACATTTTTTACCAGTCTATATATATATATATATATATATATATATATATATATATATATATATATATATATATATATATATATATATATATATATATATATAATAAACTAAACTGAAGAAAACGCACCGTGAGAAAAAATAAACTGAAGAAAATGTGCCGTGATTAAAAAAAAACGTGAAGAAAACGCACCATGAACCAAATACAAAAAAAACACTAAAGAAAACACGCAGTGAGAAAAAACACTGAAGAAAACGCACCGTAACAGCAAAAAAAAAAAAAAAAAAAATAAAAAAAAAAAACAAAAAAAAAAAAAAAAAAAAAAAAAAAAAAAAAAAAAAAAAAACGATGAAAACATACCGTGAGTTTAAAAAAAATCAAAATAAGAAAACGCATTGTGAAGAGAAACCTCTCCCCATCGGATCCCCCCCCCCCCAACCCCAAAAGCTTTTCATGTGACGTAACGCAACGGCGGTCGCTTCGTCATACGACAATAGGGAAAAAGTTGGGAGAACATCAAGGGAGCCATTCATTGCAGGAAGATTGCAACGAAATGGCCTAAATAACGGCGTCTTCTCAGGCCCTGGGAGGAGAGAGAGAGAGGCCGAGTTTAAAAATACCAAGAATACATCAGTCCCTTTTAAAGTGTAGATTTCTTAGAAGAGATAGAGAGAGAGAGAGGGAGAGAGATGGCAGGACAGGGCTGGTCCTCCTCCTTCAGGAGGGAGGGTATGGGAGTTTTACATTCTCGCGGACATTGACTACCGCCGGATGGAATATAAAGATATTTCGACTCGTGCAAGAAAGGACAGACGGGAGGCACAGCCCGACTGAGAAAAATATGGCAGGGCGGTGAAACTTGAATTTTTCAAATTTATACTCCCGTTTGGGTTGCATTTCATACGATACCTTTGTTTACCTAGTTTCATAAAAAGTTAGCATATACAAATATAACACATACACACACACACACACACACACACACACACACACATATATATATATATATATATATATATATATATATATATATATATATCGAGCTACAATGTCCTTTAATATCTAATTCGCTCTACCTCGGAATTAATATATTTTCATATATGCTTAACCGAAGGGGAATTTTTTCTCGATAATAGACTTGCCTGGACCCACGGAGCCTTTCAAATCCAGGAACGTCAGTAGTAGGTAAAGCTTCACTGACGTTCCTGGATTTGAAAGGCTCCGTGGGTTCGCGCCCCGGTCCAGGCAAGTCTATTATCGAGAAAAAATTCCCCTTCGGTTAAGCATATATGAAAATATATTAATTCCGAGGTTTTAGAGCGAATTAGATAAATTAAAGGACATTGTAGCTCGATATATGTATATGAATCACGGAAATGTGATATGACTTATATATATGATATATATATATATATATATATATATATATATATATATATATATATATATATATATATCATTACGACGAGGTGACCTTGCCGACCTGTTTCCACAAGAAAGGTAAAAGTCGTCTACTCCTTCTCGTACATACATATACCTGTCGTTTTCAGACACATTCATCAGAGACCTATCCTCACCATCTTGAGAAGTTAAGAGGGCATTGTGGCTATCACAATTTCATACGTATCTGGTAAAAATTACCAGTAGATTCTACACACACACACACACACCACACACACAAACATATATATATATATATATATAGATATATATATATATATATATATATAATATAATATATATATATATATAATATATATATATATATTATATATATATATTATATACTATACTACAGCACCTCAAAACTTCTCGAATACGCCACACTCTTTGGGTACGATTATCACCACAAGCCTTAGATCGTAGCGGTGGAGTATACATAATGAAATATTATCATTTATGCCTTTTCTCGGCAAATCTTTCAGGGGTGAGGCTGCTAGCCCTACGCTCTTTCTCTTGATCTTAGACATTCCCCTACAACTGTATCTCTGTCAGTCCTCCCACTTTAGATCCTATCTCATTAATTATTTCTTTTTGTTCACTTAGTGAAATGGAGTCCTCTTTGGAGTACCTTAAATCTGGATCTACTTCCAGCGAACTTTACAATGCTTTTTGTCTTGACATTTCTAATATATGGATGAGAATGCTGACAGCAGTGATTTCATTTTCGAAAATCTCTCTCTCTCTCTCTCTCTCTCTCTCATATATATATATATATATATATATATATATATATATATATTATATATATATATATATATATATATATATATATATATATATATACATATATATATATATATATATATATATGAGAGAAAGAGAGAGAGAGAGAGAGAGAGAGAGAGAGAGAGAGAGAGAGAGAGAGAGAGAGACATATACTCCCATATTAGTAATTAAGATTTAGAATGTCTACGGGTTCCCCCCTTCTCGCCCTCTGCGTATTCCAACCTGGTCTCTCTTAATGTCTCTCTCACACAGATATTACTTCAACCTGGTTACTATCTCTCTCTCTCTCTCTCTCTCTCTCTCTCTCTCTCTCTCTCTCTCTCTCTCTCTCGAAATTACTCCCCGCCCCGGCCACAACAAAGTTTGGCTATTCGGCAACGCTATTCACGAGGAAGTTATAATTCAAAGGCAAAAGTTGGCCTATTATCATTAATTGCAAAATTCCACTCAGATTTCTAAAGCAGAAGCCTACGCCACCTGAATATTGCCTAGCAGAAAAAAAGCATTGTGTTACTCTGCAGTTTTCAACATAAAAAAAAAAAATTTTAACATTAACATTATATGTGTTCCATTAACATTCCGCGCATTCGTAGGCCCAAATTAACACTCTTTTCAAGGGAGACATTTCTTTGAAAAATTGAAAACTTTTCGTGAACTTTGTAGTTTAATCATTAACATAAACTTTTTTTTAATTAGCTTTGAAACAAAACATTAGCATTCCGTGCTCATGCAGTTCCAACGTTAATGCGTTTTTTCCGGTTTGCTATAATAAGCCTGCTAAAACAAAACTCATAGTGCGCGAGATGTAGTGTGGAGTGCTAATGACTGTTTGTATTAAGTACGTGTGGGAATGTGTTGTGAGTATGTGTGTGTTTCGTGTATTGTGTCCAAATTAATTGTGAATTGCTACGAGAGTAATGTCGAAAGTCCTGTGAAAGTGTTATTTTGTATACATCTTTGAATATTGCAATTTCCCGATCACTGAATTTTGAGATGAGGTAGCGAGCCTTACGCCAATGTCACCGGCATGCCAACGGCATTGGCCACTCATTATTGGTCACTCATCCAAGTAAGGACCAAACACAACACTGATGTATAAATATATACATACAGAAATGAACAAACAGAAAGCTTTATGTATATACAAGATATCCATAAAGTCATTCCCTGATTAATGAAATTGATAACTTTAAAATCATTGTGGATATGACAGTACTACTTTCACATTCTGTTGAGCAACTACTAAAGTTTCTTTTGTTTGCCTACAGATGGCACTGTGGTCACTCTATCCGCCAGCTGAGTCAAGAATAGAAGCAATGGTGTCATTGCAGGAGGAAACCCCAGTCCCCAGTGTGTGTTATGGTACCACGAAACAAAATCACCTGTTGCAGTTCAACGCAAGTTCAGAAATAATTATCGACGAGATCCACCAGATGTTAAAAGCATTAAAGACTGGTATAAAAAAGTTCACAGAGACTGGAAGTATTGAAGACCGTAAGAGAAGCGGTAGATCCAGTGTGAGTGATGCTAGAAAATCGGTTCATTGCCCCTCATGATATTTTCTTATGGGGTTAAATCAAGGATAAAGTGTACAATACACCATTACTTAACGTTGAGACCTTAAAAACAAGGATAACAGCAGCTCTTGCGACGGTTAATATGGAGATGTTGGAGAATACCTGGCGTGAGATAGAATTTCCCTGAGACGTACTCCGGGCAAAAAAGGGGACAGTTGTTGAAATTTATTAGTAATGTAAAAAAAAAACTTTAGTCATTGTTGTTGAAATTGAAGAAAACCTTATAGTACCTCTACCCAGCATGGTTTGTGTGTAATAAAGGTCTGAAATCCGGGAAAGGCTTTATGGACACCCTATTTATATATACATTCACATACACACACACAAGAAAGTTAAAAGGGCCTTGTGGCTATTACAATTTCATATATACACACACATATATATATATTATATAATATCATATATAATAGTATATACTATATATCATTATATATATATAATATATGAATGTGACACAACTCTTTAAAGTACTAATAAACATTCTCTTATTCGTACCAGCTGGTTTGACGAATCCAAAGGCCCACACTAGCCTCTACTCCATTTCACATGTTACCCACGGGGCAAGGGTACTACGTCACGGTATAAGGCCAGCTTAATCTAAACTCTTCCTTGATTCCCGATATTTCCTAGGACTCTTCCTTGATTCCCGATATTCCTAGGACTCTTCCTTGATTCCCGATATTCTCCCAAGCGTCACAGATAGCTTAAGAGGCAATGCATTTTCCGCGTTCTACGCTTCTGATCGGGAGGGAGTAGGGATGGAAGGGGGCAGGGTGATTGAAGCGGGGGGAGGGGGGGGGGGTGGGGGTTAGTGAATACCTCCCATCTATCACAAACCGAGAAAAAAAAAAAAAACAAAAAAAAAAAAAAAAGTTGGTATCGGAAGTGAAGTCGTTTCAAGATTCATTAAGATAAGAAGAGGAGGAGGAAGTCGAGTTAGGTCAGTTTTAATGGGATTTTAGATTCGTATGTTATTATTTTTATATTATTATTAGTATTATTGATCCTTTTAATTTATTTATTTTTTATTAGTAGTAGTAGTAGTATTATTTATCTTTTATAGTAGTAGTATTATTTATCTTTTAAACTGTTTTTCCTTTTGTCTTTCGCATGTTTTGTCAAGCGATGTCCTAATGGAATGGGTATCTTTACTCGGGAAAGAATTATGACGGGGGAAAAAGTAAAGCGTAAGCCAGCAAACAAGACATATAGGATTAAGAGAAGGATTGGACCCTGCAAACACGTGGAAAAGGATCAAATGAGTGTGGCTGAACCCAGCAAATGCGTTATATAAGGGGTGAAAAGGATAAAAGAGTAAGGTTAGATCCAAGAAACATGTTGAAAAGATAAAATTTGTGGGGATGATTGGGGATGAACTCATCACGCAAGTTGAGAGATAAAACAGTGGGGCTGAAAAAAAAAGTACATCTTAGTTTAACCAGACCACTGCGTTAACCTAATTAACAGCTCTCCTAGGGCTGGCCCGAAGGATTAGATATTTATTTAGTGGCTAGGAACCAATTGGTTACCTAGCAACGGGACCTATACAAGCTTACTGCGGCATCCGAGCTACATTATATCGAAAAATGAATATCTAATCACCAGAAATACATTCCTCTGATTCCGCGTTGGGGGCAGCTGGGAGCGAACTCGGGCTACCAGAGGAAGAGAGTTAAGAAATGAGGAGTGGGGTGTAACCCGGGAAAGTTAGTCAGAGGGGAAAAGGGGGCGGGGTTTACGCAAGGGAAATGTCATAACGGAAAAATAAGCGACTTTACCCCTGTAAAAGTTAGAATGTAAAAAGAGGTGAGTTTAACGCTGTTAATTAACATGGGAAAAGAGAAGGTGTTTAACCCGGTAAAAGACACAAAGGATAAAGGTTTTGGTTTAACATTTGAACTAAGAGAAAACTTAGAAAGGAAAGATTTGGTTTAGCACATGAACTGAGTTGCAAAATTTAAATAAAAATAGGTTTCAAAGGCTTAGATAAGAAAAGTGCGTAGGGGTTCATTTCAACACAAGGGAAAAAAAAAAAAAAAAAAAAAAAAAAAAAAAAAGAAAAAAAAAAAAAAAAAAAAAAAAAAAAAAAAACAAAAAAACAAAAAAACAAAAAAAAAAAAAAAAAAAAAAAACTTAAATCAGATTAGATAAAGAAAAATATTTTCAAAAAATCTGAAAAACCAAATTTAGTGACGTTCCACCCGAGAACAAAAATCAGATAGAATATAAATGAAACAGAGTTTAACCCAAGATAAAATCAAAACGTAAATAACCGAGAGAGGTTTTCCCCTACAGGAGAAAGAGATGTATGGATAGAGTGAGGGCTAACCTGAGAGGAAAGTAAGGAAAGGAAAATAGTAGAGTTTACCCTATGGAAAATGTTACAAGGGGGAAAAGGGAAAATAGAAAAAAAGGTTGGATTTACCACATGATAAAATCTATAAGGGTAAAGGAGTAGGGTTTTTAGATAGCAAGAAAGTTCAATGGGGAAAATTTGGTGTAATATAATGACAAACGTTAATTGGAAAGTAAATGAGGTTTATATATATATATATATATATATATATATATATATTATATATATATATATATATATCTATATATATATATATATATATATATATATATATATATATATATATCTATATATATATATAATTCATATATAAAGGCGATGTTTAACACCAGGAAAAATCCAGAGGGAAAAATGAAGTGGGGTATGGCCTAAGAAAAAATCAGGGGGTGGGGGGAAAGGAGTAGGTATAACCACGACAAAAATTAAATTGGAAAAAATCTGGGGAAAAAAGGAGTAGGTTTAACCACGACAAAAATTAAATTAGAAAAAATCATTGGAAAAAAGGAGTATGTTTAACCACAACAAAAATTAAATTGAAAAAAAAATTAAGGAAAAAGGAGTATGTATAACCACGACAAAAATTAAATTGGAAAAAATCAGGGGAAAAAAGGAGTAGGTTTAACCACGACAAAAATTAAATTGGAAAAAATCCGGGGAAAAAAGGAGTAGGATAACCACGACAAAAATTAAATTGAAAAAACTCTGGGGAAAAAAGGAGTAGGTTTAACCACGACAAAAATTAAATTGGAAAAAATCAGGGGAAAAAAGGAGTAGGTTTAACCACGACAAAAATTAAATTGAAAAAAATCAGGGGAAAAAGGGGTAGGTTTAACCACGACAAAAATTAAATTGAAAAAAATCAGGGGGGAAAAGGCCTAGGTTTAACCACGATAAAAATTAAATAGGAAAAATCAGGGGAAAATGGATTAGGTTTCATCACGATAAAAATTAAATTTGAAAAAAACCAGGAGGAAAAAAGGAGTAGGTTTAACCACGATCAAAATTAAAATGGAAAAAAAATTATAGGAAAAACTAGTGGGTTGAACCACAATGAAAATTAAACGGGAAAAATCAGGAGGAAAAAGGGAGCAGGTTTAACCACGGATAAAGTTAAGTTGGAAAAATTCAGATGGAAATTTTTTAACAAATTAAACCACGAAGAGTTAGAATTGGAAAAGGAGTTGGGAAAAAGAAGTAGGTTTAACAACTCAAAAAAATCAGACGGGAAAATAAATCGAATTAAAAATAAAAGTGAAGTTTAATCAATGAAATTACTTAGAAAGGATAAAGGAGTGTCGTTTTACCCGATATAAAAAAAGCTGAAGTCAACAACCAAGGAGTACCCAGAAGTTAAAAAGTAAAAGTAAAAGGATATCTCAGTTTAACCAGACCACTGAATGCTGATTAGAACAGCTCTCCTAGGGCTGGCCCGAAGGATTAGACATTTTTACGTGGCTAAGAACCAATTAGTTTCTCGACAACGGGACCTACAGCTTATTGTAGGATCCGAACAACGTTATGTCGAGAATTGAATTTCTAATCACCAAAAGTGAATTCCCCCGATTCCACGTTGATAAAGCGGGGAGCGAACTCAGGCTATTAAATCGGTAGACAGGCACGTAACCCACTCGTCCAACGAGGAACTTAAAAGGTAAAAAGACTGGAGTTTAAATGTGAAAAATGTTAGAAAAGATTAAGTGCGGGGTTTAATTAAACAAAATTTTAGAAGGTTCATAAAGGTGGTGGTTGGGGAGGAGGAGAAGGAAGGGCTTTGATAAAAAGGAAGAAGAAAAATCGAGAGAGAAGGAAAGCCAAAGATACCATGGAAACATATAATGTGGGTAAACAAAGGTGAGAGTCGATATATACAGCAAATAAAAAATGACCTGAAATACACAAACACATACACACACAATATATATATATATACGTATATATATATATATATATACACATATATATACGTATATATATAATATATATATATTATATATATATATATATATATATATATATATATATATATATATATGTAAGAATTACATTATATATAAACCAGTGACCTGGGGGTCCATGGCCTTAGGAGGGTTCTACGTGACCAAAAAAGCACACCTTAGATTACGCTATGCGTTGTCTGCAGTAGCCTGATCTAGCTCAAAGCTTTGTCAACATTTTTATGTTATGATAACTTTGCACAACAACTTCCATGGGAAGAGGTTGACCTGTTAACCTACGCCGGAAACTTGTAACTTCCGAGCCGGCAGACTACGTATGTGTTTTTTATATGAATTGCTTTAGATAGCTAATGTTCCGCTATCGACGCGATTGCTTTAGAATGGCAGTTCCACGCCAATCTCAAACATATCGGTCGTCCGACCCGAGCTGCATCTCCTAGTATGGAGTTACAGAATAAAGTTGTTAACTGTTCAACTAGCCTGTTTGAATCATCTCCTCTAGACAAGAAAGAACCTCTCTACTAAGATATCCAAGGGAGATGAGAGGAACCAAACATTACTTACGGATAACAGCCGTAAGGAAAAAACAAAAAGTCTATCGCCAAGCGATAAGACATTAGAAAATGGTGGCAGCGGTGGGATACTTTCTTGTTCCATCGGAATCTGATGAAATCCTTTTAGTAAGTCTAGGCTTGTGAAATATTTATTCTGGCCTAGTAAAGATAGGATATCATCGGTACATGGTACTGGGAATCTGTCAGGGATTGTTTCTTCGTTTAAACGACGAAAATCTACGCATATCCGCCAAGTTCGATCTTTTTTCGGTACTACTATTAACGGAAAATTATAAGGGCTGTTTGATTTCCTAATGACTCCTTCCTTTAACATTTTACCTACTTCCTCTGTTATCTCATTCTGAAATTTCATAGGAAGTCTGTACGAAGGTACATAGATTACTTTCTGTTTGTCCTTGAGCCTGATTTGATGTTCTATGACATCCGTTTTTCCTAAGGTTCCATCCGTAGTGGAAAAAACATCATGATATTTAGTTAAAAGATTCAAAAATTTCTGCTGAATTTCTTCTTCTTGAATATCTTTATTGATTTTGTTCTTTATAGATTGCAAAAGGGTTTCATCCGCGACTGATTGAGCGTGATTTATCTCAGCTACGGTAAGAATGCGATGTTTATAAACTTCGGCATCCAAGATATGTTGATTTTTGTGGATTACTAAAGTGGTATTCAAATGATTACAGACTTCGATATTACATTGCTGTTGTGAGCCGACCTGTATAAACGGCTTGTGTGACGGATAATCCGTGTGTTTTCAGAGTTTCGGAAAGGAGTTAATTTTGTTTTCAGATCCTTGGCCCAAGGTTCTTTTTTAACACGACACTAATATATTTTGCAAGTTTAACGTTAGGCTCGAGAGTTTGCGTGCAAGCTGCTATTACGGGTGAGCGAGAGTTCTGTTTGGTTCCTGCCTTATTATTTCTTGGTTCATGAGACAGGTGATTGGTTCCGTAATGTAAGTGACAACTCTGTCTGTCTCTTTATTATCTAAAACTGATTTTAGGGTATTAGAAGACCTATAGAATTTACCTCTCCCATACAACGCGCGAGTAGCTCATCGTCTGACGCAACTGGCTGAGATGACCCACGCGTCATCGACTTATGCAGGTGGAGACATCTTCGCTACTACATTCTGCTAGCCGTGTTCAGCGTGACGGCCATATTGGTTATCGACCGTCAACATCTTTGCTTGGCGTAGGCTGAGGCGTAAACAGAAGGTTCTCCAAGGGAACGTACTGGCCCGTCTGGATGACGTACCCGTTAAACTCAAGTCGTTTGCGTTTAGGGCCGCCTGAACCTGGCCACTTCAGTTCGTGCCTAGGGAATTGTCTGGAATTGTGTTGTGTGTGAAAAGCGGTCCGTATGCTGGCAACAATGTAGGACCAAGAAAGACTCACGCTTTGCATTTGAACAGTTAAAGTATCTCCAGGGCGCCTAATAAATCATTATAGCCCAATATTACATTAATATATTCCTAAAGGTATTTTTCGGGCACCTAATAAAATATCGCCCCTGTATATTGAATTTCTGCAGAATTACATTGTTATACTATTATACATTATATTTTATCTATTATAAATGAGTGAAACAAGTACTCTTTAACAATTATCCATGATCATGCTATAATCATTATTTAGTAACCATTATTCTTAATCAGGTTACATGTTATCAATAATCATGTATACATGTTTTGATTTTTACCATTTTATTATATTTGGGTACATAATCATTATTATTACCAAACATGGATCTATATTTTCCATGCATTTATCTTGTTTTATGAATGTCAACAAGGGTATGTAACAGAATCTTTTTATGCATTTAATCACTTAGTATGTTACGAGCACGCTCCTATGAACAATGTTTAAAGTAATTTTTTTTTGTTTTATTCAAGGCTTGAATAGGTAGCAGACCGAGCCTAATGTAAGAATTACATTATATATAAACCAGTGACCTGGGGGTCATGGCATTAGGAGGGTTCTACGTGACCAAAGCACACTTAGATTACGCTATGCGTTGTCTGCAGTAGCCTGATCTAGCTCAAATGCTTTGTCAACATTTTTATGTTATGATAACTTTGCACAACAACTTCCATGGGAAGAGGTTGACCTGTTACTACGCCGGAAACTTGTAACTCCGAGCCGGCAGACTACGTATGTGTTTTTTTATATGAATTGCTTAGATAGCTAATGTTCCGCTATCGACGCCCCCGATGCTTTAGAATGGCAGTTCCACGCCAAATCTCAAACATATCGGTCGTCCGACCGAGCTGCATCTCCTAGTATGGAGTTACAGAATAAAGTTGTTAACTTGTTCAACTAGCCTGTTTGAATCATCTCCTCTAGACAAGAAAGAACCTCTCTACTAAGATATCCAAGGGAGATGAGAGGAACCAAACATTACTTACGGATAACAGCCGTAAGGAAAAAACAAAAAGTCTATCGCCAAGCGATAAGACATTAGAAAATGGTGCAGCGGTGGGATACTTTCTTGTTCCATCGGAATCTGCGGAATCCTATTTAGAAAAGTCTAGGCTGTGGAAATATTTATTCTGGCCTAGACTAAAGATAGGAGTATATCGGTACATGGTACTGGGAATCTGTCAGGGATTGTTTCTTCTTCTTTAAACGACGAAAATCTACGCATATCCGCCAAGTTCGATCTTTTTTCGGTACTACTATTAACGGAAAATTATAAGGCTGTTTGATTTCCTAATGACTCCTTCCTTAATCATTTTACCTACTTCCTCTGTTTATCTCATTCTGAAATTTCATAGGAAGTCTGTACGAAGGTACATAGATTACTTTTCTGTTTGTCCTTGAGCCTGATTTGATGTTCTATGACATCCGTTTTTCCTAAGGTTCCATCCGTAGTGGAAAAAACATCATGATATTTAGTTAAAAGATTCAAAAATTTCTGCTGAATTTCTTCTTCTTGAATATCTTTATTGATTTTGTTCTTTATAGATTGCAAAAGGGTTTTCATCCACGACTGATTGAGCGTGATTTATCTCAGCTACGGTTAAGAATGCGATGTTTATTAAACTTCGGCATCCAAAGATATTGTTGATTTTTGTGGATTACTAAAGTGGTATTCAAATGATTACAGACTTCGATATTACATTGCTGTTGTGAGCCGACTGTATAAACGGCTTGTGTGACGGATAATCCGTGTGTTTTCAGAGTTTCGAAAGGATTAATGTTTCAGATCCTGGCAAGGTTCTTTTTACACGCACTATATATTTGAAGTTACGTTAGGCTCGAGAGTTTGCGTGCAAGCTGATATTACGGGTGAGCGAGAGTTCTGTTGGGTTGCTGTATTATTTCTTGGTTCATAGACAGGTGATTGGTTCCGTAATGTAAGTGACAACTCTGTCTGTCTCTTTATTATCTAAAACTGATGATTTTAGGGTATTAGAAGACCTATAGAATTTACCTCTCCCATACAACGCGCGAGTAGCTCATCGTCTGACTCAACTGGCTGAGATGACCCACGCGTCATCGACTTATGCAGGTGGAGAACATCTTCGCTACTACATTCTGCTAGCCGTGTTCAGCGTGACGGCCATATTGGTTATCGCCGTCAAACATCTTTGCTTGGCGTAGGCTGAGGCGTAAACAGAAGGATCTCCAAGGGAACGTACTGGCCCGTCTGGATGACGTACCGTTAAACTCAAGTCGTTTGCGTTTAGGGCCGCCTGAACCTGGCCACTTCAGTTCGTGCCTAGGGAATTGTCTGGAATTGTGTTGTGTGAAAAGCGGTCCGTATGCTGGCAACAATGTAGGACAAGAAAGACTCACGCTTGCATTTGAACAGTTAAAGTATCTCCAGGGCGCCTAATAAATCATTATAGCCCAATATTATACATTAATATATTCCTAAAGGTATGTTTCGGGCACCTAATAAAATATCAGCCCTATATATTGAATTTCTGCAGAATTACATTGTTATACTATTATACAATTATATTTATCTATTATAAAGAGTGACAAGTACTCTTTAAACAATTATCCATGATCATGCTATAATCATTATTTAGTAACCATTATTCTTAATCAGGATTACATGTTATCATATTAATCATGTATACATGTTTTGATTTTTACCATTTTATTATATTTGGGTACATAATCATTATTATTACCAAACATGGATCTATATTTTCCATGCATTTATCTTTGTTTATGAATATAGTCAACAAGGGTATGTAACAGAATCTTTTTATGCATTTAATCAATTAGTATGTTACGAGCACGCTTCCTATGAACAATGTTTAAAGTAATTTTTTTTTGTTATTCAAGGCTTGAATAGGTAGCAGACCGAGCCTAATGTAAGAATTACATTATATATAAACCAGTGACCTGGGGTCATGGCATTAGGAGGGTTCTACGTGACCAAAGCCACACCTTAGATTACGCTATGCGTTGTCTGCAGTAGCCTGATCTAGCTCAAAGCTTTGTCAACATTTTTTATGTTATGATAACTTTGCACAACAACTTCCATGGGAAGAGGTTGACCTGTTAACCTACGCCGGAAACTTGTAACTTCCGAGCCGGCAGACTACGTATGGTATATGAATTGCTTAGATAGCTAATGTTCCGCTATCGACGCGATGCTTTAGAATGGCAGTTCCACGCCAAATCTCAAACATATCGGTCGTCCGACCGAGCTGCATCTCCTAGTATGGAGTTACAGAATAAAGTTGTTAACTTGTTCAACTAGCCGTTTGAATCATCTCCTCTAGACAAGAAAGAACCTCTCTACTAAGATATCCAAGGGAGATGAGAGGAAACCAAACATTACTTACGGATAACAGCCGTAAGGAAAAAACAAAAAGTCTATCGCCAAGCGATAAGACATTAGATATATATATATATATGAATAGAGAGAGAGAGAGAGAGATTGATTGAGAGAGAGAGAGATGAGAGAGAGAGAGATTATATAAAGATATAGATATATAAATATATACTATATAATACATAATATATACGTATGTATCAGTAAGAGAGAGAGAGCTTCCTCCCACCAAATCAAGATATTAGAGAAATCCTTTGTGCAAACATGGAAACCTACGGCATATAACATTTAATATTTGATTTCGTTGTCATGCCCTGCTTAGTTCACGGACAGACGGGGCAGGAGATTTAAAGGAGAGGATCCCCTAAATTGTGGCAACTGTCAGACGACAGAACGGTTTCTCTTTGGAGAGAGAGAGAGAGAGAGAGCAAGAGAGTCCTGGTGTGCCGTTACATAACCAACGAACCTCCCAAACTGCCAAAATTTCTTTCTGTCATGAAACTGTTTTTCGTTCCTCGTGAAAACGGAATTATTTGAACTTGTAAGGAATTCATTTCCATCTAAAATAGACACAAATGGCAACTAAGTATCATTCATCTTCATCTTTTCAGTTTTGTACTACAAGATACCCATAGTTAACATCATTTTTGCATTATATTATTGTTTCCTTTTTATCTTCTGAATTTCAGCATCTTTACTTTCATGTTGTTTTGATGCAAATACAATTTGTTTACGACAAATTACGCCACCATTTTGTTGCTGAATATTTTAAGGTGGTATTTAGTCTAATCCACATTCAGACAAGCTATGGTATTAACAAAAATACCAATTGACCACACTGCCGTCTCTCTATCTTCTTAGAAATTGCAACGTCTACAGTTAAATCAATAACAAAGTCAAGTTACATGGGTTACGGAAACACCCCAAGTTAGAACAAGGCGCTGGAGGTTAGGTTAGGTTAGGTGAGGTCAATTTCGCTCCACTTTTAGTGAGAAACTTTTCCCAATCGATTCCGTATTATCTCTGGGTGGGTAAGGAACATTACTCTAAATTGCTTACTTCAGATGGAAGTTATCATCAAATTTGATGACTCTCATCATAATTATTCAAAAATGTTGATTTTACTCTCGAGAGTCGGTTAGTTGGATAATGCCTTAGTTACTATAAAAATAAACAGATGGCAGCACAGAATAAAGTCAGAAATTATCTGTAACAAATATACATAGAAATGGCATGGAATACAGTTTATAGCGTATCATCCTACCAACCTCTCGGTGACTTTATATTAGCCGCTGCCGCTCAAGTCCAACTGATTAAATATTTACATATTTAGTTAGTTGGAGGTGAAAAATAATGATACAGAAATTATGACCATAATTATGAACACCATGTAAAAATCCATCCTATTCCTCTTCTGTAATTTTCTTTATAAAGTTAAATTTACAAATTTTCAAATAGGCCTATGAACACGACGTCCGATGATTCAGCCGCTTTTTCCTGCCAACTCCCTAATAGAAAAATTCCTTTCGATTTCTTTCAAAGCTGAACAACGAATATGGATTTATTACATTTTCTCTACCAGACGGAAAACAATAACAGTTCCCAGAAGTCTCGGTATAAAAAAAAGTAGTGATATCTGCACATAACTCGCAGAAAAAAATGTATAAAAACAGTTTTCAGTAGAAGAGAAACGGGACGGGTAACATGTTCCGGACTGTGTCGTAAGATGGCACTAAATCACCTTCCACGGTGAAGCGGAGCCATTTCCACGATTTGGCGGTTTCCTGGGAAAAGAAAGGCAGAAAAAAGCGAGGAGAATAAATACCAGGAAAAGGAAACGGGGAACTCAAAAAGGGCGGAAGGATGGGAAGAATCAAGTGAATTAAAGACCTGAATTGATAATAAAGACGACAGTGAGTGAAGATAGGGAGGAAAGGGGCAAACTTCAAACAAATAAGACGTAATAAGAATATGGCATAAAAAAAAGGATTGAGGGCATTAATAAATAGAGAGAATAATGCATTGAGGGCATAAATAAATAGAGAGAATAATGCATTTAAAGATACGAATGTATGTATACAGAGAAAATACTAGTTAATAAAGAAGAAATGCGCATAATTCCTTAAACAAGAGAACGGATGTGGGTCCGCTGGAACGAAGAAGGACAGTGCATAATGTAGCGCCGTTACATTTCCTTTAGACCTACCACTTTAATATGGATGCTTCTTTGATTTATTTAGTAGGACTGAGTGTCTCCTAACTTTCCATTCCAATAAATGTCATAGTGATGAAGAGCTATTTTATTATTTCACATAATGAAGGTGAATTTGCGGTATACATTATGTTACAGAAGACTGTGAAACCGGTGATTTTTATGTTACCGTAAGACTGTGAAAGCAGGGATTTTAAGTTACAATAAGACTGTGAAACCAGGGCGGCTTTCACAAAATCCCTGAATTTTTCAGGGGATTCGTGAAATCACAAATTCATTTTGGAACATTTCATCCCCATGGGTTAGTACTTAAACACTGTTTCTTCGTGTTTCGCACTAATCCCTTGGGGATCAAATGTGTTTCGCTGGGTTTCAACTAGCCCCTCGGGGATCAGACAGTGGGGGGGGGGGGGGGGGGAGTGGTAGTATGAAACAGCGAAACACATTTAATCCCAGAGAAATTAGACTAAACACGGCGAAATAGTCACATGAATCAGTTTCGCCGTGTTCAGTACTAGCCCATGCTCCTAAGTGAACTGGTAATTTCACGAAATCCCTAAAATTTTCAGGTTTCAGGTTTTACTATCTTACTGAAACTATATATATATATATATATATATATATATATATATATATATATATATATATATATATATATATAATATGAAAAGCCTATAGGACTAGCAAATATAACCGGGCAGTTATATTTGCTAGTGATCTGAGAACAAAGATTAGCAGACAGCCGAACAAGTTTACCGCCACTTATCATTCAACGTGGTAACCTGACGTAAGGCTTCGCAAATGAATTTGTAAGTCGATACAACTCCTTGACTTGAATTTCCGGTTGTACAAATGCCCAGACAGTACGACTGACGAGTGCTTGGTATATGACGGCAATACACCAGCATGATTTCAGCAGTATAGGCTTTTAGGTGTATTGTTCTATAAAGTCAAATATCGTGACTAATATTCTACACTTTGACGTATTCTTGATGTCTAGAACACGGGATAAAATGAATATCTAAGGTTCAAATGTATTCCTGATAATTCTAGAATACTAGGTACAGTGAATATCTAAACCTCGAACGTATGCTTGATGTATCTAGAATACGTGATACAGTGAATACTGCAGATGTAGTTCCAACCACGTTTACTCATGCAATGCACATTCAACATGCATTCACCATCATGGTCAAGAATGCAATGCCAATTCTAGTATGCGATGACCATTGTAACCACGGATGCAATGCATATTCTAGACTGATTGACGCTGATACTTCTGTCTCGCCCCATGTTTCCCTTTTCCTTTTTTTTTTCTCTCTCTCTCTCTCCATAGTTTCAGCAATCGGCGCAGCCTTCCTTAATCCAATTCAGGAAGGCCAATGAAAACATTTATCTTTTTGGTAACGTCAAATCTGCAATCTCGAATCATTCTTTGGCCCGAAATATTGATGGCAAAGAGAGTTGCAATCTATTTGTTATTGAATCATTTTAGCCGGTTTTGTGTTCTTGAAAGAATATATGATTTTAATGGGATAAATTCTACAACAATTGAAAGAACAGAATTCCCCTTCTCTCTCACACAAACACACTTGATCTCTCTATCTCTCCCTCTCTCTCGCGCGCGCGCAATTTTGTCTTTGTATCAGAATTTGTACATACACTTTTTCTTTCGCTCTTGCGCAACGTTTCTCTCTCTCTCTCTCTCTCTCTCTCTCTCTCATACAAAACACCAACAGCACTCGCTTAGCATTGTAAACAAGACGGGATTCGATCTCCAGCTTACTCGGAACACGTGCAAGATTTTCCCATCAAGCATATGTTGTAAACATTATATTCCTAACTCAACGTAAATTAAAACGTCCTAAAATCTATGGTCAAATAGAGCCTTGTTTCGCCATCGAAAATTAAAATAAATATGCTATATTTTATTAGAGATAGTTTTTCTGTGCGGTTTAAAATGCACATTATTCATTTTTTTTTACATTTTCAGTCTAATAAATAATAAATACCCTATCCTGAAATTCCTGTATCATTAATTCAAAGTGAATCACCTTTTCAGACATTTTTAGGTTCTTCCATAGACCTTTCCTAACCCTCCCCCAACAAGAACAACACAACAACAAAGTGCTTTGTGTTACTTTGTAGGCTTACTCCCCAAGTAAGCGAAAAATCGTCGAATAAAAACTTCAACTGATTAAGTGTTTATGAGAGAGAGAGAGAGAGAGAGAGACGAGAGAGAGAGAGAGAGACATTTGAGAGGCAAACATTTCAAGATAGAAGACACAAAGTAAATCTAATCCTAAGAAAAAAAAAAAAAAAAAAAAAAAAAAGACACGAGCTTCCGACAACATATCGACAGAGGAACTGAAAAAGAAGAAACATTTTCTCTGTACCGAATGGAGGTGAGAAATAAGGCATGACCGTACTCGCTGCGACGCCAAATCACTCGTTTAATAAATAAATCGATAAAAATTATAACCCATACACAATCTAACACCAGGCTCTGGGATTCTGTTTCTGTCTATATACTCAAGGGTTATCTATCTTTCCCTATCCTACAGATATATATGATACATCGCCGGTTGTAGCCTTGAATGGAATATAAAATTTAAGCCAAAGGCCAAGCACTTGGACCTGTGCGGTCATTCAGCGATGAAAATAATGCTGAAACACATTGTCAAATGAAGGTGGAAGGAAAGATGGAAGAAAGAGAATATGAACAGAGGTACAGTAAAAGCAATGAAAGGGGGTTGCAGCTAGTGGCCGAAGGGACGCTGCAAAGAACCTTAACAAATGTCTACATTGCACTGACGACGCTACTTCCCCGCCTCCTCCCCCATCGGAGACAGAATGGGGATAAATATAAAGAAAGAGAAAAAGAAGAGAGAATAGGCGAGTCTCAGAACAGAGGAAGTAAATAAGGCAGCAGGATGCCTGCAACAAATTCAGAGGAGAACTGAAGTATTCTTAGGAGCCAAGGTTGGAATGTGTGAAGGATTATATAGACCCAACTTTTTCTGAGGAAGTTACCAGTAAATCTGCAGAATAATTGTGAGCGATAAGAACAATTGAGTCTAAGAACACTTGTGGAGATATGCCAATAGTGTAGTAACAACGTTAATGTAGGTGAAAGGATAACCATTGTTATGTGAAGGGAGTAAGTGAATTGCGGTGTGTATGTGTGTGTGTGTGTGTGTGTGTGTGTGTGTGTGTACAGTGAGGTCTGACACAATCCTGTGGGGTCTGACACAATGCTGATGAGCCTTTTCTATAGATGTATCGAGTAGCTCTTGTTGTAAATATTTTTTTTGGTAATGGGATTCATCCAATATTCTGCAGGTTATAGCATGAATATATATATATATATATATATATATATATATATATATATATATATATATATATACATATATATATATATAGTTTGATAGATAGATATATAGATAATATATGTATATATATAATATATATATATATATATATATATATATATATATACATATATATATATGTTCATTCATGAGTTTATCTATTTGTATGTGTGAGACTTTTAAGAACAATAGTCTAAAAGTAACGTAGGCCGGAGTCAGTGTCTTTCGCCACTGTTCTTACGAAGCATGAAAAATGGAGATTGCTTTTGCCTGACGTCAAGTGGAGAAAAATAGAATAAGAGGTCACCGTCAAAGTCAGTCTTTGAAACTAGCAGTATGACCAGAGAGACTTTCAAAATTATTGATAATTCAGTTACCTAAAACTAGCAATAATGACCAGAAAGCTTTCAAAATTATTAATAATTCAATCACCTAAAACAGTCAATTTGATAAGAAAAGCTTCAAAATTATTGATAATTCAATCACCTAAAACAGTCAATTTGACCAGAAAAGCTTCCATTTTATTGATAATTCAATCACCTAAAACTAGCAGTATGATCACAAACATTTCGAAATGGATTCAAACTGGTAATATAATAATAAAAAAAAAAAATAGCACAATGTGGAGGAAACTACACATTCATCTCCTAGCAAACATCTTACTCACAAAGAAGGATATCGCTACTCTAGCTGGCGGGGGGGGGAGGGGGGGGGGGGTGTGAAACCCCTTAATTTTCTTGCCCCACTCTTTTCTTATTTTCTCAAGCCTATACTAATTCAAGTTGTTTCTTGATTCTAAAAAAATCAGTAAAAAATTCCACCCTACGTAACTGGGTTCGAAAGAAGAACAGAAATCGAGTACAAGGGACTATAATCTCAAAACAATGCAATTTTCAATTTCATTGCAGTTCTAGCTCAGTCAAGTTGCAGCATAACCTAACTTCAGTACAGTTCATATTCACTAGACGCCAGTTCCAGAACACAAGTCTCATTATCGTTCAATATCAACACAACTCATATTCGGTCAAATCAAACACCATTAAAACCAAGTTTCATTATTATTCAATATCAACACAACTTACATTCGGTCAAATCTAACACCTAATTTCAAACCAAGTTTCATTATCATTCAATATCAACACAACTCATATTCGGTCAAATCTAATACCATTACAAACAGGTTTCATTATAATTCAACATCAACACAAATCACATTCGGTCAAGTCTAATACCAATAAAACCAAGTTCCATTATCTTTCAATATCAACACAACTCATATTCGATCAAATCTAATACCATTACAACCAGGTTTCATTATATCCTTCAATATCTACACAACTCATATTCGGTCAAATCTAATACCATTAAAACCAAGTTTATCATATTCAGTAAAATCTAATACCATTACAACCAAGTTTATTATCTTAATAAAACCTATATTCAGTAAAATACAACTCCAGTATAAACAAGTTTTTGTGTGTAATCCAATTTCAGCAACACTCAGATTTTCACGCCAGAATCCAATTTGGCACAACCAAGCCTCACTAAAACCGGAATTAAGTAGTCTATAACCAAGTGACGTTACAACGAAATGCAATACCATCCTGGAAGTTGCTTGCTTCAATCTAATATACAACTTCATTAAAGCAAGAGGCTGTATTCTAAACTCCTTGTCAGTACAAGAAACATACATGCCTTTGTTTGAGTGTGATCCAATTTCAACATGACCGACTTTCCGGATCTTTCCTAGATAGTGACCCCACAACAAAGTTCGGGGCATCGTTATATAGGTCTGATATTTCTTGGGGGTCTTCATCTTTATGATATTTAGAGTTTTTTTGTTTATGTGTTTACGGTAATCCCCAACGGACTCGCACTATACACGCCGCAAAGGTGGATACGTACCGAGTTAAAACCCTTGGGCCCTAAAGGAGGAGGAGGAGGGGGGGGGGGGTGGGGGGGGGGGGGGGGGGGTATTACTTAAGGCTCTTTGCAGCTTACCTTCGGCCCCTAGCTGCAACCGCTTTCGTTTCTTTTACTGTACTTCCATTCATATTATCTTTCCTCCATCTTACTCTCCACCCTCTCCTAACAACTGATCCGTAGTGTAACTGAGAGGTTTTCCTCCTTTTCCACATATAGAACCTTATTACTATCAATTTCCGTTTCAGCGCTGAATGACCTAATAGGTCCCTTTCCTTGAATTCTATATTTTCAAAAGCCATGGGGGGGAGGGGGGCTCACTATCTAGGAAAGATTCACCTTTTCACACAAGTCGAGTATCCCGGTTTCGCTACAACTCGCTCTGAAAACAATGACTTCTGTACAAACCAAGATTCGTTGTAAACAAGATTCCCTGTGGAGATTTTTCGATAAAATCATTTTCCATCACAATTCCCTTCGTTTCCTTACAACCCAAGTCCAATGTAACACAACTCTCGTAAAAAAAAATAAAAAATGAATTAAAAAAAAACATATTTCAAAGCACTCCCATTTCAACGTAACCTATTGCATCCCAATTCCGATTTCGTTCCAACTTTCAATCTCGAACCCAGTTTCCCGGCGCCCTATTTCTAGCAAGGCTGACGACATTGTTTTGCCTACCTACCTACCTACCTGGTGGCTGTAGGCAAGACATGGACACCTGGGTGGACACCTGGGTAACAAAAAAGAATAAGGGACAAAATGGGAAAATAACATTTCCGCAAGTAACAGGTGACATTCTCTCTCTCTCTCTCTCTCTCTCTCTCTCTCTCTCTCTCTCTCTCTCACACACACACACATCCAGTAATCCTTCCTCTTTAATAAGGCTTCGATGTACGGACGTTAAAATTCTTCTAATTTCAAAAGAAGAGGTTTAGGGTTTATATACGACTGCTATTCTGACAAGCGTCAACGTCTTTCAATATTTTACATTATAATTTTGCAAGTAAACGAAATTTACATAAAACTGCCGCAATCACCTGATATTATTTTAAACGTGGAAAAAAACTATGAATACTGCGATATTGTTCTTCAAAGATGGAAAAATAACTGGAATGTAAGCACACATCTTATATAATAATTTTGGGTCAGCGTCCAGAAATCCCCACCTGACTCATGTCCACTTCGACATTTCTGTTATGAACAAGGCTGGTAGTTATTTGGTTTAATTTTCGAGTCATCTCCATAAATATCAAATCTTCAGTGTGGTATTCTAATAAACCCTGTTACTTTGAAGGCGTCAGAACTACTTATATATTGTGATAGCTTTCTCATTATTCTTCAGAAAATTCTAATCATTTCTCGTTTTCAAAATCTGTATTTTTCTGATTTGTCCCAGAAATTCATAGTTTAATTTACGATTAAAGAATCGATTGTTCCCGTTTTTAATTCATGAGGAACATTTTTATCATGTGATGAAAATTTGATCTTTGCCAGTTTCCCTAACAATTTGATTATTATTTTGAAAAGCACTCTCTTTATAAGTCTACTCTCCATCATCCTAAAACTGTTAAAAAAAAATTTTTTTTTTACAAATGTCACATTTTAAATATACCTGATAACAGTTTTTTTTAATCGTAATACTGAGAAAATTAAACAAGAGAGAGTTTTCAGAAAAATTTCGCCATTATTTTAAAAAGAACTCTCATTATAAGTCTATTCTCCATCTTCCTAAACCATGTTTTAATATATTTTTACAAATATAAACTTTTAAATACGATTACACAATCCATATTTGTCAGTCTGAGCGCAAAACGATATCCTATATTCTCGGTAGCAGTTTTTTTTTTTATCATTCTTAACACTGAGGGAAAAAAAAATAAAAAAACGTTGCCATATGAAACTCAAACCTTCGGCTTCCATCCTCGGCCTAGTGGTATATACTTCTAAAAGCCGATACGCAGTGTTAGGCAAGAACAGGAATCCCCGAGAAAATAAAAACCTATCAGGTCGAAAAAGTTTTCCATTTGCAGCAATAAACTCTTGATACCTCGGAACAAAGTGGAGAGAGAGAGAGAGAGAGAGAGAGAGAGAGAGAGAGAGAGAAGGGCAATATTGCCTTCTCTTCTGTCCCTGAGAGTGCCTACTCCAAGCGGACTCAATGAAACCTCCAAGCTGACCCGAGGGAAAAAATGGGATGGATTTTATCGTTCGTACCTTCGTGAAATCGGTATAAAAACCTTCAGAAATGGTATTGTGCGGATATGAAAAGATTCTGTGTATACAATAAAAGATATATAATACCATTAGTGGGCGTTTTCATGATTATTTTACACAAAATTGATGAATTTGACTTAAATACAGACGCCTATTCACGGTTGATACTTTCAGTTATTTTCAGAACCAGTTATTCCACACCAAGTTTTCTTTAAAATAACTAAAACCCACCCATCCCCCCCCCCTCCCTCTTCTGTGCTGTCTCCATCAGGTCTGGGCTGGACGCAGCCACTAAGCTGGTGCCCTTCCAAAGGGTCATCAGTACGTCAGATTTCTTAACATTACAGTAGACTGCCAGGCCACGATAATCCATCTTTCATGACTCGTTGGCCGCTAATATAACGCTATTGACTTTCAGGCCACACTGTGACCCATTTCCACATGCACCCAACCCCATTCACATCACTCAATATTGCATTGCGCCACTTCAGAGGGAATGAAGGTCACAGGACGGAGTAATCTGATAGGTGACGGTGTGTGTGTGTGTGTGCGTGTATGTATGTGTGTATGAATATATATATATATATATATAAGTCATATCACATTTCCGTGATTCATATACATATATCGAGCTACAATGTCCTTTAATATCTAATTCGCTCTACCTCGGAATTAATATATTTTCATATATGCTTAACCGAAGGGGAATTTTTTTCTCGATAATAGATTTGCCTGGACCAGGGCGCGAACCTATGGATCCTTTCAAACCCAGGAACGTCAGTGAAGCTTTTCCTACTACACCAGCGGTGGTGTGGTAGGAAAAGCTTCACTGACGTTCCTGGGTTTGAAAGGATCCATAGGTTCGCGCCCTGGTCCAGGCAAATCTATTATCGAGAAAAAAATTCCCCTTCTGGTTAAGCATATATGAAAATATATTAATTCCGAGGTAGAGCGAATTAGATATTAAAGGACATTGTAGCTCGATATATATATATATATATATATATATATATATATATATATATATATATTATGTGTGTGTGTGTGTGTGTGTGTGTACTCGTAAATGATAAAATTTGAGTAATCTGACAGGTGAGATATATATATATATATATATATATATATATATATATATATATATATATATATATATATATATATATATTTATATAAAATATACACAAAAATATACCTTTCACAACATTATACACAGTTTCTGAGGTGAATTAATCATATTACCAAAATTATAATTGCATTACGAAACTTACATTATAAGAATATATATATATATATATATATATATATATATATATATATATTATGTGTGTGTGTTGTGTGTGTGTGTGTGTGTGTGTGTGGGTGTGTCTGTGTGTGTATATATATATATATATATATATATATATATATATATATATATATATATATATACAGACACACATACCCACACACACACACACACACACATATATATATAATATATATATATATATATATATATATAATATATATATATATATATATATATATATATATTCTTATAATGTAAGTTTCGTAATGCAATTATAATTTTGGTAATATTATTAATTCACCTCAGAAACTGTGTATAATGTTATGAAAAGGTATATTTTTGTGTTCAGATTCCCAAATTTAAAGATAACATGTTTAAGTAGTATAACATTTCATTTTGAAACGTACTTAAGACAGAGAGAAAGAGTAGGAGCTTATAAGCCTCTAGAGAAGGTTCTTATTCACATCTTGAGAATGCCTTGGTTAAGCTAATTTTTCATTGCCCTAAAGCGGCCCTGTGAGGAACAAAGGTACCTATTCATCCTTATACATGAATGCGGCCAAGAAGCCCCATACTCGATATTTCGATGTTTTCGTCTCGACCTTGTTTGCCTCCACATCACCCAGATACGGATATATACCGATATAAAACTAGTCATTCGATTCCGAGATCTAGCTGCTTGCGTTAGGGATGGCACCTCTCTCTCTCTATCTCTCTCTCTCGCTCGCTCATTCGCGAGACTGCTTCATTAACGTAACGTAACTCACGTTTATATATGAGCTGGTCACTCGATATTGATAACCAATTGTCTTAATGTATGTGTTGTTTGTGAAATCTGAGCATAGTGTTATTATTATTAGTTTTGTGGAGGCGCCCACGGAAGTGTTGAAGATGTTGAAAACTGTAACAGGCCTTTCTTTTTTGAGTGAGAAGTTCCAAATGCATATAAAGGTATTTTACAAATGTTTTGAAGTGCACTCCGAGGTTTTATTTTACAGTGTTTGGATAAAATTATTATTTTTATGCATTTTTCTTTTGCTTTGTTCTTTATACATGTCCATTTTATATGTTTAATGTTTGTACTGTCAATGCTTTAGTTGTTTTCATATTACGCATTAAGTTTTTGTTTTTGCATTGTCTTTATTTTGTTTAATTAGTTTGAATTTTTTATTATGTAATTGTTAGAATCTAACACTTGTGAATTAATTTGTATTCAATTAAATTTCATTTCAAATTTAATTATTGCTTTATAATTTAATTTAATTAATTTTCTTGATAAACTTTGATTTAATTTTGGTTAATAATTAATTCAAGACTTAATTAAACTTTTGTTTTCGAGTAATAACAATTTCCCTGAGATTGTGAATTTCACTGATAAATTTTGAATTTAGAAATAAATTTTTGTATTTAAAATTTATATGAACATTTTATTATAACACCAGTATTATATTTTATTTTCGTTTAGGTAGATATATAGTGGTAATTGTGCAGTTTCCCTCAAATGAATCAGAATCAGGTAAATACTTAGATTTGAAATTGCAGAAGGAGTGATGCCCTTTCATTAAGATTACCTCACATCTATTTTAATGAACTTAGACTTATTGTTTTCTTGACGGTTCAGTTCTATAAGAGATCACTGTTACCTTTAGAATATTCAGTCATTCAGTATTTATGATGAAGGGTCTGATGTCTGGCTGCAGTGAGGTAAGCAATAACCAAGTACTTGATTAAACTGTGCCCCAAGTACAAAGGGTGTCCCAGACCCAGGAATAAAAGGGTCTCTTGCGCTAACAAGTACAAATGGTAAGTGTAGTATCCAGATACTTGGCAATTTGGGTTAACAAATACTAATGGTGTCCAGACCCAGATTTCTGGCTACTTCCCCCAAGTATTAACGGTGTCCAGATCCAGATACTCTTGGCCACTTCGTCACAATATATATCATATCTATATATATCTATATATAATATATATATATATATAATATATAAATGATAGATGAATAATTATATAGTATATATAGATATAGTATATATATATCTAATATATATATATATATATATATATTATATTATATATATATATATATATATATATATATATATTATATATATATATATATATCTATATATATATAGATATATATATATATATATAGATATATAATATATATATATAGATATATAGATCTATATATATATATCTATTATATGATGATATTATTTCTATATATATAGATATATATATATAGATATATAGATATCAATGATATATAGATATATATGTAGATTATATATATAATATACTTATCTGATATTATATATGATATATATATATATATATATATACTATATATATATATATATATTATATAATATATAATATATATTATATATATATATATAATATAAATATATATATATATATTGTGACAAAGTGAGTATCTGGTTACTACACTTACCATTCATTAATTGTTACTTAACAACAGCCGACACCTGAACCTTCATCAGAGGCACTAAACGACTGAATACTCTAAAGGCAACAGTGATCCCTTAAACAACTTACCAATATTGCAGAAAATCAGAATAAGTTCATTAGAACAGGTGTGAGGTAATCTTATGTGTAATTAAATTAATTAAAGGGCATCACTCCATAAATAACTTTAAAAGTCTAAGTATTTCCCTGATTTCAGAAGTCTAAGTACTTCCCTGGTTCTAACTCACTTCAAGTAAATTGAAGGAAAACAGCTCAATTACCACTCTATGTTTCTACTTAAATATAATATAGGTATAATTACTTACTTATACTGGTGAAAAAGAAAAACACTTATAAAAAATTTTAAATACAAAAATTTATTATTAAACTCAAAATTATATGTGAAATTCACAATATCAAGGAAAATTACTGTTACTTGAAAAACAAGCAAAGTTTCATTAATTCTTGAATTAATGCAGTAAAACTAAATCAAAATCAATTTATCACAAAATTCAAGAAAATTAATTAAATCAAAATTCAGAAGTGTTAGGTAATAACTAAAACTTGGAAATTAATTCACAAGTGCTAAACAACAATAAAACTTGAAAAGAATTCTAAGAAAATTCAAATTAATTCACAAGTTAAATTCAATTAAATGTGCAACGATTAATAATTGAAAACTACTAAGTTAATTAAACTGTGAATGCAAATGAAAACACAGAAAAATGTGGAAAATACAAAAATTTTAAAAAGCAATAATGACACAGAATATAAAATAAAAACACACTTCAATAAGAAAAAATGGATAAATGCACAAAAATCACTTCAAATGAAACAAACACAAAACATAAAAATTTGCAATGTGTAAAAATTTAAGGTTTCACTAAACCATTGTAACTATTAATTCCAACTAATAAACTTAAAATAACACATTACCTTGGTACCAATTTTCTCTGCTACAGCTCGTTCAAAAAATTTCACCAATTCACAATATTTAAAAAAAGATTAGGTGCCGTTACACACTTGTACAATGTTTGTTCAGATTCCATAAAAAGCACTAAATAATACTAAATAACTCTAAGAAATATCAAATCAGAAATTTATGAGACCATTCAGTAAGTTACGCTAATGTAATGTCAAGTATGGTGAGGAGGAGAGAGAAGACGGAGGATTAGTGATAGAGAGAGAGCGACAGGAGAGAGAGAGAGAGAGAGAGAGAGAGAGAGAGAGAGAGATCTAAATGCTATGATGTTCTAAGTCTGAACGAACCCCTCTTCCTTACGGAAACTGGACAGTGGATTGTGCACAAAACGTTTGGGCATGCGAAAGATGATGCAATCTTTCTAGAAGCTTCTAATATGATGTAACTTTACAGAAAAATCGTAAAATCTCCACGTGACTATTCAGCAAAGACATACACGTATGAAACCATGTACATAGTATGCTCAACAAAGACACACACTTGATCGAAGCAGAAGTCCCTTATCAGACGTGTATCCAAAACACAACAGAGATCTC
>NC_087219.1:45140737-45150737 GCF_015104395.2 Macrobrachium nipponense
GACAAGTTGCCAAGAGAGATTTAAAGGTTTTCTAATAAAAATAGTGCGCTAGACTGAGCAGACGGGAGCGTGACCAGGATGGCGTTGAAGTGGGTGCAAGATAAAAGCGTCTCGTGTCTTCATGGCTGTTCAATAGCTTCATGAATGAAATGATGTAAGAAGTCAAAGAGAGCAGACATAGGTGCAAAGTTGTGGGAAAAGAAAATTTCATAAATGGAGTGAAGAAATGGTTGACATTTGCAGACAACAGCCCTAAATAGGGATATGAGAGAAAAACTCCAGAAACTAGTATAAGAGTACGAAAGTGTTACCAAGAGGAGAGTGTTTAGCTCAAATATGAGCATGATTACGTTTATGATGATATGTGAAAAATTAAAAAAAAAAATGGATGAGATAAGAAACAAGCCACACAACAGTTAAAGCAAGAGAGATAATAGAATGTGTGCAAAAGACTGGGAAGATCTGAAGTCCCTATGAAAGCTAGGTGGGATTATATATATATATAGGATCGGTTAAGCCAACTCTCCTATATGGAAGTGCAGTGTGTATGATGAACACAAATGAAATAATAGTGACTGAAGCTGTTGGGATTCTTTGTGTAGCAGATGTGACATAAAAAAAAAAAGAACTGAAACGATGAGAAATGAAGTGGGGAAAAGGTTGGTAAAAAAAAAAAAAAAAAAAAAAAAAAATAGATCAGTGTGGTTAGGGGAAAGAATGGAAGGTTATGGATTAATGGAAAGATTATACCCTTAAAAATTCGTTAGAGAAAGGAGGAAGAGAGAAGACATAAGATGTGCTGGCTGGAAGGATGAAAGAAGCGCTAGAAAGAATAGGAGTTGATATGAGAACGCATGGGAGTGCGAGTAAGTAGAGGTAAATAAAGCAATGTGTGTGTGTGTGTGTGAGTGTGTAAATTTACCGTACAGTCTATAAGCCTGCCGTGCATACATTACGAGCATATAGCAGCTAAGTGGTGGAAGCTTTTGCAAAACAGGTACACCCACGAAACAGCAGTTAAAATAGGAACGTAAGCAGCAACAACTCTGTAGGTTTTTCTTGGAAAACACCTAAAATTGTGCTAAAAGAAATGTGATAATATATATATATATATAATATATATATATATATATATATATATACACACACATTCATAATGAGGGGAGGGTGGGTGGAATTTCCATAACCATTAAGACTACGAGTATTATCGCCCCGTGATCCTAATGTCCTTAAGAAGACCGGACGATTATTTGTGGCTCACACCAGTTAACACAAAACTGGAACGTTTCTCCGCCTTTCCATAAATAATTCAAAACCTTTTCATTAATATATCACATCCCTCCTTGAAGCGTGGACAGAATGAGCAGGAAGGCAGAAAAAACAAGTCAGCTACAATAGGCTAATGCGTCGCGTGCGTGTAAAAGACGTAACTTTACTCGAAGAAATGCAATTATTTACGGGAAACTGGATAAAAAGGAAGTCCGGTACGAAAACAAACAATTTGACCCGCAACTTTTTCTCCCGTCTTTCAGCATAACAGCGAGGAAGTTAGCGTTCATCCTCTGAGAGAGAGAGAGAGAGAGAGAGGAGAGAGAGAGAGAGAGAGAAATATCTTATCGATCGGAGGGAGAGTATTGGAACATCTCTCTCCGAACTTGGCAAGTAGGGAAGTTTGGCTTCCAATATCCTAATGTGAACTGGCAGCTTTTTTTTTTTCATTTCAGTAATGACGCACAGATATGCTTTCTCTTCATTGAAAATCCATTATTTTATTTTTTTACGTTGCCTAATAAACAAAGGATTCGGATCCTGCCATTATTGTAAGGCTGACAAAAAAAATGCTATTTGCTTAACAGCAGAAAAAATCACTTTGCAGCTTTGGTGTAGTAGGCCTATTTTCCAGCTCCTGCATAGGCCTAATGTATTTACATCTTTCACTGACAACAATACATTAATTTTCTGTTCCTAATGTATTTTCAATTATCAGAGCCTCTCCATATAATGAAACGCATTTTTAAAATCACAGGCTGACACTTTTTTCCAATAAAATCATTTTAAAACTTAAAATAATTACACTGTAAAAAGATGTCCACCCCTCCCCCCCAAAAAAGAGAGATAGGAGGGGAAAGAGGGAGTAAAAAAAAAAGAGAGCGACTTCGAGGGCTTTTATGCTACTTCCGATGTATTCCCCCCAATGATAATGGATATGGATATATATATATATATATATATATATATATCTATATATATATATATATATATATATATATAGTGTGTGTGTGTGTGTGTGCGTGTGTAATTAGACCTTAGACCTCTCCCCACATTAGGGGGTGGCTCTGGAGAAAATCCCACATAACTGCATTTGTTCTATTGAATCCTGGGTAAACCCCTTTTGCAGACATCTTCCACAGCATTAATTACTTCATATATCTAAATGTAAGTCCACCAGCAGTGAGCCGAACTCCCTTACACACACTGAATCACTCATCCCATAATGCACGAACCCTTACTCTTCTTTGTAAATGTCTGATCCATTCTTTTACTTACACTGACCTCTTTACCAGTACTATATATTTCATTCTAGTCCCTCCTTTGCTACATATACATCACCATGCAATTCAATCCCAGGGGCTCCAATAACTATTTCATTCACATTCAACCTCCACACTTCACTTCTATAAAGAAGAGTTGGCTCAACAATCCCTTCATACACTTTCATTTTGGCTTCCATAGACACTCCAAGTCCCTATCATCTTGATTTCCATAAGTTCAAAACTTTCCTAACATGCTAACACTTTCAGACTCTTTCACAAGTGCCTATAATTTCTCTTCACTTTGCACAATCAGTCTTGAATCATCTGAGAAGATCAGTCACTCCACAGTCCATCCACAACTCACTTCTTTCTTTTCCCACGACTCTCCATCTACATCTGCTGTATTTCCTAGACTTCGGCATCGCACCATCCACAAAAGATATTGGTGAGCCAAGCAGACATTAACACAGCCTTGTCTCAGACCAACTTTTACACCGGATAAGTCATTCTTACTAAGTCCACCCTGTGGTAGGGTTGTCCACCCTGTGGTAGGGTTGTCCACCCTTGTGGTAGGGTTGTCCACCCTGTGGTAGGGTTGTCCACCCTGTGGTAAGGTTGTCCACCCTGTGGTAGGGTTGTCCAACCTTGTGGTAGGGGTGTAAGAATACTACCACCGTAAGTTCTGCGTGTCGTAAAAGGCGACTAAAAGGAGAGCTGCTCCCTTGCAGTCTTACTTTTTTAGTAAAAGGCGAAGCCCACCGCCAATAAATGTGGTTAATAACAGCAAGGGCACGCAGTCGTAAAAACCCCTTTGCCATATAATAAACCATGCCTGATGTTGTAAAGAAAGGCGCATCGGGCAACCGACCCCTTAATGTAGGGATAACAGTGGGAAAGAAGAAGAAAGTCACTTTTGGTAAGTCTTTATATTCCAAAACATGCTTTGTTTCTATCTTAAAAAAAAAAAATTTTTTTCATCATGTACGACAACTCGTTTAACTACACATTCCCAATATCCTACACATCCCTTTCTGTCGATTCCATCAAGACAATTTCCTGCGAGCTTGTATGCCACAAACAGTTTTTCCTATTTGCGTTCAAACTTCTCTGTTAGCTATATCAAATGATCCAGACAACCTTCATCTTGTCTAATTCCACGCTGTTCTTCACTACACATTCTTCTGTCATCTATTTTACCTTTCCAAAAATAAAAATGCCGCATACATTCCCTTTAATGATCATACACACATCTATATAATTATATACACGTATATACATTCGACATTGTATACATATAATAATCTAATATATATCATATATATATATATATATATATATATATATATATATATTATTATCTATATATACACTACATTATGTACATATATATACGAACATATACTCGACACATATTTTCATATTTTTACTTTGTCAACCGGGCCTGTAGATTTGGGAAAATCGAAGCCAATGCCCTCAACAAAATCTAAGTTTTCAATACCTAAAATAATAATAATAATAATAATAATAAAATAATAATAATAATAATAATAATAATAATAAAACAAAGCAGCACTTTATCCCTTACGATATGAACCGTGACCTTTCCCTCACAGCATTTGGAGATTATTATTTATCGGGTTCAACCGGTTACAATCCGACTATTTTGGGAACTGGACAGGGACGAGTGGGGAGGGGCAAAATCGCCCTTCCAACGCCCCCCCCCCCCCCCCCCCCCCCCCCCCCCCCCCCCCCTTCGTCCTCTTGGTCAGGGAACAATTCCCAAAGAAGAAGAGTTCCGGGTCGTAGGCGTAAGGGAAGTGGTGGTAGTGTGGGAAGTTATGCCCAATGTTGAGAGAATTGTCTAGACACAGGTTCTGTGTCCAAGACGTTTTTCGTCGGAGTTGGAACTGAAATATAAAATTTAGGCCAAATGCCAAGCGCTCGTTCCGGCGAGAGGTCATTCAGCGCTGAAAGTGAAATTAAAACTAAAGAGGTCTGAAAGGTTTTGTTTGTGTGGTGTCTTTTTTTTTTTTTTTTTTTTTTTTTTTTTTTTTTTTTATGTTGCATGGAACCAGTGGTTATTCAGCAACGGGACCAACGGCTTGACGTGACTTCCGAACCACGTCGAGAGCGAACTTCTATCGCCAAAAATACACATCTCTGACCCCTCAGTGGAATGCCCGAGAATCGAACTCGTGCCCACCGATGTGGTACGCCAAGACCATACCGATCGCGCCACTGAGGCGCCGGTCTGAAAGGTGTAACAGGAGGAAAACCTCAAAGCAGTTGCACTATGAAACAATTGTAAGGAGAGGGTGGGAAATGTTGCAGCTAAGAGCCAAAGGGACGCTGCAGAGAACTTGAGTAATGACTAAGGTTGCACCGTATGAGGTGATTCGTGGGTGTATAAAGCTTTGATTGTATTTCTCCCATCATTAACTAACCCCATGTCGTGTAGTTACGACTTTTTTTGTAAACAGAACCTTTTCTTTGGGTCGTCTTGTCTTAGAGAATTATCATGCAATTGTAGCCTCTGACATTTGACTCGTGTTCCATCAACACTACTTTCCCTCATATATTTTCATTTTCTCGTTGTCTTTTTCCACTTTGGAACTTCCTCATACAGCTTAATTTCCTCGTGGTGTCTCAAGGGTGGCGACCTTTTCTTTTATTGAACTACTTCAGGTCGTAAATATACGATTTTATCATATACTTGACTTATTATTTTTTTCATAACAAGCCTCTCTGAGTGGCTCTCTTTCCATATGATTTCTCATTCTGCACTATGAAACAATTGTTAGGAGAGGGTGAAAAGTTAAGTATATCTTAGTTTAATCAAACCAGTAAGCTGATTAACAGCTTTCCTAGAGCTGGGCCGAAAGATTAGATATTTTTACGTGGCTAGGAACCGATTGGTTACCTAGCAACGGGACCTACAGCTTCTTGTGGGATCCGAACCACATTCATATCGAAAAATTAATTTCTAATCACTAAAAACAAATTCCTCTGATTCCATGTGGGCTGAGTAGGGAATCGAACTCGGGACTACCGATTCAGTAGGCGAGCATGTAAACCACTCGTCCAACGTGTGTGGAAAATAAGACGGAAGACAGAGAATATGAACAGAGGTACAGTAAAAGGAATGTAAGGTGTTGCAGATAGGGGACGAAGGGATGCGGCAAAGAACCTACAGTTATTTGCCTACAGTGCATCGCGTGAGGTGCACTGATGGCACTAACCCCTACGGGATCTTGGCATTTATTTTCTCTGTTGTACCTAACAAAATTTGACTACACCATCTTCAAAATTTGACTTCTGTACAAGGATGAATGAAGGTATGGAAAAAGGAGTGTTGATATTTCATGTAGAATCACTCAAGGATATTAAAATATCAAATTCCTCTCTCTCTCTCTCTCTCTCTCTCTCTCTCTCTCACCAAAAATTAATTAACATTCAAAATGTAACAGAGATGATCTCGTAACTACTAGTAATTGCGGGAAAACTGTTTAAGAAACTGTGCGCTCTCCAAAACCCTGGTAAATCTACTTACAAAACTAAAACACAGGAACAACCGTAGTAACGATTTCAAGAGAAATCGAGAACACCTCTCTCTCTCTCTCTCTCTCTCTCTCTCTCTCTCTCTCTCTCTCTCTTCTCCTCTCTCTCTCTCTATGGCGTAACCCCTCGAACCGTAAGCCCAACAGATAATCATTATATATATATATATATATATATATATATATATATATATATATATATATATATATATATATATATATATCTATATATACATATATACAGTACAGCGTATATGTACATGTGCATAAATATGTATGTGTATGCGTGTATTATTTAGTTGTTTACGCAGATAAATGCATAATTCGTACTCATTCCGACGCTGCAAATATTCCTGAAAATGCGTGAATCCACATTTAGCCCAAAGGAGGAGCAGCGCCCGTCTCCCACGAAGACAAAACGAGCAGCAAATAAGAAATATATAATAGTTTTCCTCCATCGTGCAAAATAAATTCGTCCCCAACTCATGCGAAGGGATAATTGCTGTCCCGATGTAATTATTATTATAATTGCTATCATAATTAAAGGCAACCAGTTTCCTTCAATTTCCCTTGCTTGAGGGTCACAGGGCCAGTCTTTTAACGCTATTTATATATTACTTGATAATTATTCACTTATTTGGGGCTTTACCGCTTCTCTTTGTTTTGTGAATCGTTCCGTTTTGGATTATTCAGTAATAATAATAATAATAATAATAATAATAATAATAATAATAATAATAATAATAATAATAGTGTATACATATTCGTAAAGTTTTTCGGTGAAACAACGATAGTCTGCGGGTAATAAACTTCAAGTTCGGGATCTTGTCAGAGTGAGCAACTTGACGTGTTCTTGAACGGAGCGCCTGATTAGTTTCATAAAATGGAACACGTGTATTCAAATAGGACAATGTCTACGAGTGGTTTTATTTATTGCGACATGAGGATGCATTATGGTCCATATCAGCAAGGTATATAATCTATATACTTTGCATATCAGAAGCAGTCAACTACGTCTTTTTGGTCGCTACAGCCAAAACGTGATTTCGCTGCAATGTCAGCTGAGCTTCGAAATCGGTGTTCAAGTTTTCTCAACGCAACACTGAATAACGGATTACATATCAAGATCATGGAAGGAAACGTGTTTTGAAATTATCGAATCAAAAGTTTTCAGGGTGACTTGTTGTCCAGCCATATGCTAATGATATTAATCCTTTCTAAACCGAACGGGTAACCTAATGCCCCCAGCGTCTGTCACCTTTCTTTCTTGCTCTCAAAGTAGCATCGAAAAGTATGCTGGCTCTTTCCACAAAATCCATTTTGAACTTGTGAAACTCTTCTTTTTTTGGGGGGAGGGTTATACTTGATCCCATAAGGGAGCTCTTATGTTTATAATATCATATCACGGAAGCGCTTTTTTATGCTATACTGGTTCACTTAAGGTAGATCCTGGGGTGAGCCCTGAGCCTACGAGACGTTTGTTTGGCGGCGAGCTGCCTACCTCCCGGTACCAGCCAATCAGCGGCCGCCAAACAAGCGTCTCGTAAGCATAGGGCTCATCCAAGAATCTACCTTAAATGCACCAACTATATATAGTCACTTATGGGAGTGCTCATCTTACTTGATCCTCAAAATAACTCGTCTGACAGTAGCTTCCCTTGGTCGTTCATCCTATAGGTCTAGCCTCCCCAACCTTACTCCAGTTTTCGTTCATTGCCGTTTTGACGGTCATATTTTACCGTCATTTTTGACTATTATAATAAATAATAATAATAATAATAATAATAATAATAATAATAATAATAAAATAATAATAATAATTGATACTATGGACCCGAACCGAAATTTTTAAGGAAGTAAGAAGTCAAAACACTATTTGACTAAATATGTTATGGGTAGTAGAAGCATTTAAATTCATCTTTATAATCTACTAATAATATAAAAAATTTTATCGGTCCCATTAAACTCACCATACTATTATCAATAACCGCACAATCTATAGCCTGAAAAGATCATTACCATACTCGTTTGTACGGCCGTTAAACCCACCACAAAATATAAGCACACGCATACAAAAATAAGATATCGCTGGAATCGTTACAAAACGAGTCATAATGATATATTAAACCTTTTAAAACAATTGGTCTCCATGTGTTACCCGGGAGCCAATAATGCAAAATGATCATGAACGTTACAAGCCGGTTTTCAAAAATATATCTTTTGGATCCGTGACTAGAAATGATATTAATATTATTCAGTAAATCAAAGGCCTTGCGTTCATCGAATAACTGACTGCTATGGAATCCTCGCCGGCCCGCACAGTGACTGTTGTAACCGTGTGGTATAAGTCTTGCGCTTTCCTTTTCTATCAATAATGAAAGCTGCAGAGCCACCGCGGAAATTTTGCCCGCAAGGCGTGTGCGCATAGCTCACACTCCGGTCTTTGGCGTGTAGGCCTAAGTAAGATCTATGGAAATTGGTGATTATTAGACCAAAGCCCTTCCATATTATGTCGAAACCTTCCTCAGCGGTAAACCAGAATGGCTCAAGAATTAAGACACAATACATTAACATTACTAAATCCTCTTTCTCTCTTACGTAAGCGCACATCAAATGATCTCACAACGACGTTGCCATAACCCTAAGTGTGTGAGAGAGAGAGAGAGAGAGAGAGAGAGAGAGAGAGAGAGAGAGAGAGAGAGAGAGAGAGAGAGAGAACGCCTTAAATATGTTGAAGCAGAGCTGTACACTTTTGACTTATTTTCTTTCCGCTAATCACAAATTAGGTAATGAGGGTGTTCTTAATTCGCTGCTTCATTCAGCAACTGTAATATATTGCTTCCTCATCCTGGGATTGATCAAACACGACCTCCCTGAGTTCCAAGCCGTAGTCCTAACGTACTGTACCTCGACCCCTACGCTATACAGTTTGAGAGAGAGAGAGAGAGAGAGAGAGAGAGAGAGAGAGAGAGAGAGAGAGAGAGATTCCCTCAAATCCTCGAAAAACAGCGCTCTTCAGAGGTAACCACGGAATCGTTATCAACAACTCATTAGCTGGCATTAGTAGACTCACCTGAAAACTTAGGAGGGGAGGGGGTAGCAAGCGCCTACCTTGTCGTTGTCGGCTCGGCTAACAGCAGAGCCGATGGCGTTTGATAATAATCGTTTAACAATAGCCGAATTCCTAATTACCGTCGGGCCTGACATTATGCAAATCGCATTCAGCACACGTTTCACGAACACTCGCGCACTCGGCGTGATAGGCGAAAACTTGGCGAAAATGAGAAGAGAATTATATAACATGGAACGCGCTTACTGGGAACATCCACTCCGATTTCCGGAGGGAATTCTTTAAAAATGTTTTGGTATTAAAAACTGTTATTAATTTTTCATTTCAATTACAATAAAGTTTTCTTGTATACTATTATGCTATGGAAGTAAGTGACTCTATTTCAATGAAGTGCTTTCATCGGAACAAGTATCAACAGTTATCAAATTTAAAGTATGTCATATCAATACAGTTTCTTGCGATATCAGCTCATACATCAAGTAAATAACAAATCGGTTTCGTAAATCTCAAAAATTCAAAACATATGCTTTTCACTTCATAAAGAGGGGAAAACGCAGTATTGTAGTGACATTTCTTCTTACTATATAACCCTATTGTTGCTGTCTTGGCAAGAGTTTCGATTGATTTTCTATATATAATGCTTAAAATCGTAATGACACGTGATGTATACGTATATGCAAAGTTAACACACACTGGTTTAAAGCTAAGGACTTTATTTCGTTGGAATGACTCCCACCCTCATCAAGTAGTGAATGACAGAAGTTACATTTGCAAAATATAGTGGGAGATATGCCCTTAGGTGATGCCTGGGGTCACCTCTAAGCCAATGTTAGTTCTGT
>NC_087219.1:45155737-45214038 GCF_015104395.2 Macrobrachium nipponense
TAATCTTCCCTATTTGAATAGTGTTCCCCTGTTTGGTCTCAAGCAGTTGGTTCATATCTTAAATTATTGTAATTATGCTGCTGAATAATTGGATATATAAATTCAATCTTAGTGCAAATACTTTCTTGAGCATGCTGGACATAACCTAACCTCTTATCTTATTTACTTGGTTAACTATCTTATTTGTTGCCTTGTCTTACGTCCTTTTCTTTGTTACATTTCTGTCATAATTTACTTTTCAGTATCATGTTTGCTTTTAAATTGCGTTCCCTATTAGGCCCCTGGGGTTTGTAGCTTTCTGCTTTTCCAACTAGGATTGCAGCTTGGATGATAATGATAGTAATGAGACTTTTTTAGAGAAGTACCAGCAGAATGTACACATAACACATAAATAGTAAATTTATAAATGTGTTTGAATTTGTTTGCTATCAAATTATGCACAACCATAGATATTAGTTTTGAAAGGTATGTACTTGAAATATAATTCAAATTATTACCATGAACAACAAGAAGTGAGGCCAAAGAGCAAGTTTCAGAATAAAACATTTGGGAAATAGGATTTGAGAATATGATAGGGATTGGCAATCAAGTTAGGGAAGTACCACAAATCTCTTTGGCAGAGAGGAAATACCTGATGGAGACATAACATTTGGGACAACACTATGAACAGGGGAAGGAATAGATGAAGCATCCTTAACTAACAATTCTGCTTGTACATTTAACTTAATTTGGAATGTTACCCAGTAATATACCAGCATTGAATGCATATTGATAAACTGTTGGAAAATGGAACTGAAAGTTCCAACCAAACAACTAATGTTTAGCAGAATTCTACTTTGCTTTTTGTCTCAATCGATATTATGGGGATAGTGGCAGACCACTTTAAATAGACAAAACAGAGACCATGTTGAATCATTCATTACAAATGTTAGAGTGCTATATACCTTAGTAAAGCTTATACATGAAACATTTCAAATAATATATTCTACATATTCTTCTGATAAACCTATCAATGTGAATGTACTGTAATTCAATATTCAAGAAATAACTGTTTTCTACATTAATCCTCAGTAAACCATATTACTCTAGTAAAATACATATACTTTTTAACTACTATTTCTACAATAGAATGCTACAGGTTTAAAGAGGTTAAAGATACAATCCAACTGCTATTTTAGAAGATTCACCTACATAACTACAAGGTTAATAAAGTAATTAAAACACTAATTAAAGATGTCAATTACATAACAGAAGGTTTATGTTATGACTGTATGATCTTACTTTCCAACAAACGCTTAGAGTTTTATGTAAACTGGCAATAAGGATTTTCTGCAATGAGGGGTATAAATTACAGCAAGGTGTAATTAAAGAAGCTGGACATCTACGAAGGTGGCAAGGCAATAAAAGGAACAGGTGAAAAGTAAAAGGGAGAAACCAATGCAGGTGGGGATAGAAGAAATGCCAAAGAACTCAGTACAATCTACAGTTAACCAAAGAGGACAGGTTCTTGAATACTTGATAACAGGATGAACTATACTCGTATATGTGCTGGACTGGCGAAAAATTCTTTGAGAAACACTTACGATTAACAAGACTTATGAAAGACTGCAACATAATAGTCCCTGATCAGCACTGGCATCCCTGCTACAGTGTGTCTTGTGTAATGCACTGTATGCATTACTAAAGGTTCCTTGCACCATTCATTCACCCCTCAGCTTTATTGTTCTTTGCCTTTTAAATTTTATCCATTTAATTTAGGCTCTTCCCACCTAGTTGTCCAACTTCAACTTTATCCTGCTTTAAACACTTGTCATTGAGAAACCAATTCCTTAATGCCAGCCCTTAGATATGGAGACACGCATGTTCTTTCAAAATCTTTTGACATTTCATTTTCTAAGTGACCTTAAACACCCAGCTTTTAGGTGGATTACAAAATATACCAACATATTCAATAATATACAAATAACTTACAAAATAAGGTCATATGCACCTAAAATACCAACTCCCAGCCCTAACAATATACTGGTGATAACAAGGAAAGTAAAAGGTGCAATTTGGTAAAATATCATTACATATATTACAAATCTTACATGAAGGATTTCATCAGGGTCTGAACTTTCTAGATGATTTCATCATGTTGATTCTCTTCTTGTCCTCCTCAAACCTCTTTCGTAACTGGGCAAGTTCTGAAAAGGAAAAGAACACAAGCCTTACTTTCTGCTTTTTAGTTTTCCCCTGTGCTATTTGGTGTACTATTCCCAATTTTATTGTCTTTCCCAACTGTCACCCCTACTTTATGAATAAGTCTTTGGGACAAGATAAATAACTCGTGGATTGGACCAAAATATAAAATTTACACATGTTGGATGTGTAAATTTGTAAATTCATGGGATCCATGAAGTTTTAACATTCGAAACAAATGTTAAGAGAGAGTAGATGGTAAGATGGAAGAGAATATAAATGTCGATATAGTGAAAAGAATGAAAGAGGTTGCAGCTAGGGCCGAAGGGACGCTGCAAGGAACTTTTGGAATGCTTACAGTGCACTGCAGGAGGAAATAACTCAGTTGCATTAATAAACTACTCCAAATTCTCACAATCTATTTATTCTGCTCTTTATGGTCATGTCTTTTACTTCACCTTAAATAAGGTTTCAAAATTCTTTCCTTACCCAAATCTATTCTTGTTTTGACATTCAGTAATGGGCAAGACATGGTCACTAAGTACGTAAGTTGCCCATCCCAGAGCCTTCCAGAATATAAATAAAGATGCATTTAATCTGTACATCATCATCACCCTTAACTTAGGTTTTCCCTTTACATGAGGGTGAAGCATGTATGTAATGAGTTCCTTCCCTTCTCTTCTGCCTTGAGCACTTCCTGCCTGAATTCCAGGCTTCACTTCTACATTTTTCATATAATTTTATTCCTAGGAATTCTCTACATGAATGGAACCTTAACTCATAGCATGCTAAAACCATCTAAATCTGAGATTTTAAGTTTATTTTCTAATCAAGGGAAGCATCTCTCAGCAACTTTATTTTAATTCTGGTGTATTCACATCATAAACTTCAGCATTTTGTCATCACAACTTTTCAAAATTTCCTCATGTACTCTGTACGCGCTCATGTCTCCATACAATGAAAGTGCAGACCTTATACAAACATCATAGATTTGTCATCTATTAAAGAGTATAGCTATTTGCCACTAGTTCAAGTATTTCTCTTCATTTCATCCACACATTTGCTGGCTTTTCTAACAGCCATCCCAGTACAACGAAAATTAACAAAAATGTTCTATCTTCTACAACCTGCCATTCCACTGTAACTGGGACCTCTTCCCTTTTGCAATCGCCTATACACCTCCCCCTAATATCCACATGGACACTTTACCAACTGGGCTTCATCCTTTGTTTTCTTTCTGTTCATCACTTGCTTTATCTTGTGTACACTGATTTTCAAACCTCACTTTGCCTTTCCCCAGTGCCTTCTTTTCTCTGAATCTGGTGTTACAACTGGTTCATTTAAGTTAAACAGAATATCCTGTGGGTGTAATATGATATTACCAACCTCCTCAGCCCACTGCAACCAACCTCATCAAAAGCTAAAGTTATGGATGAATCCCACCTTGATTATTAAAATAATTCTGTTACAAACAAAAGAGGTCAGTAGAAAAATCAACGACTAAGTTTCTGTTATACATATATACAAATCATACAAGCATATACAGAAAAAAGTTACCAGGAAAAGAATTACATAATATTTCAAATACAAAATACTGTACTAGATACAAGCTAATCAAAAATGAATGGAGATCATAAAAAATGGCAATTCATTTAGTTAGTTACTTGTCAAGTGGCAAGGGTGAATCAATGAACATTGACGTCATTCACAATACAACTTTAATTGGCTAACCTTGGATTCAACCTGGATCCTCTGCTCTGACATACAAATAATTGGAGTAAAATAATGGTACTGCATTTTGTTTAAATACAGAAAAGGGAATATGAATGGACTCCCACTCAAATTATGTAATCAATAACTTCAAATGATAGGGTGTTCCAAAAATTCACTAAAGAACGTATTTACTCGAGTGCCTGTTTCCCCACTGATTTTTAGAATCTTGTAGGACATTTTATTTTCAGCAGAAGTTACTGATGTAGAGTAACATTCTATTTCTGGATTAATGAAAGACTGGCCAATAATCAAGCTGCATGGGTCATGTTCTCAAATATAAAATCACATTGATTTTATATTTACAACATTGATATTCAATGTGTTTACAAAGATCTGCAATGCTTGATATACTGCTCTGTGACTACATATTTATTTCTTTCTATCACCAAAATATGAATTTTTCCCAGTTATTTCCTTTCTTATTCTTATTAATTTCCCTCTTTATAAGCCACTTCCATGTGATTACTACTCATACAGTGATGTGCACTATATTTCTTAAGAAAAAATCAATTTTCTGAAGTGCCATAGAGTTCTGAAGATACCTGTGCAAAAAGCATCTTCATTTTCAACTAACATTGAAGTTCTCAAAATCTGTCCAATTCTGAGGGATTGCAATTCAACCAACGACAGACACAAAATGGCATACATAAACCATACTCACTGTCAATTTTCCTCTGTCTTTGTTGGAAGCCATAAAATTTCACCAGTTCAATCTCCTTCTTCTTCTTCTTCTTCCTCTTAGTTTTCTTCTTAAATTCAGTCTCTTTCAGTAATTTTGGCTTTTGAACTTTCCTGAAACATAAGGAATTTCCATCTTACTATAATAAAGAAATAACATATCAAGCAAAGACAATCTACTCATACAATAATATTGACTAAAATAGAGGCAAAGGCAGAACAATTCATAATCTATATGCTCGAGTAATAACTTGCAACAGTTCATGTCAAAGAATGATATAATATGTAAATATTATTAAAGGAATAAATCTAAAATCAAAGAATGAAAACAACTAATACACAATTCACACCAACCAGAAATTGAAATCTGACATGACAAAATTTTTGTACTTATGTTGATTTGTTTACAAAGCATTCATCTACAATTTAAACTACATAGTAAATCATACTATTTGGTTTTGGGTTGAAATATCAATACCCATTATTTTAAAATTCACTGAAGTCACAACAAACCTCTGTTCATCACAAAGGTCTTTAACCGAGTGACAGCTTTCAAGTTCAAATCATATGATTATATACATGAATTCACTGGATAATCTTCTTGCAATACCTAAATCTGGAAATATATGAAGTTCTTTTCAGTTCAAAGAGATGATGATCCTCCCTCTGATCTGGTTGAACTTCTGCTACTTATTATAATGATATTGCTTCATTGCCTTCTGTTTGTACTTTTCATCTTCACCAGCTCTCTAAATCCTTTAACTGTACCTAGTTTTACTTTAATTTAAAATATTCTTTGATTTCACTCAATTTTATGAAATTTAGGCTGTCAAACCAAGTATTGGGTTACTTTCAGCCATTCAGTGCTGAAGACACTGAATAGAGGGAGTTGGTGCAGTTGGGTAGCAAGACAGAGATCCAGATAATATAGATTAAGTAGTACATGGCTTTAAAGTTGGAACTGGAGACAAGCCAACAGTTGCACTAAGAAGTAACAGTTACAGAGGTTAAACAGCTAGACAGATAAAAGGAAGTAGAACTGGAGGTAAAGTAAAAGGCTAAAATTTGGCTACAGCTAGGAGCTGAAGGGATGCTGCAAACATCCTTTAATAATGTCTAAAGTAAACCTTGCGAGTTGCACTGGTGATACTAACCACCTACAGGGTCAAATGATGAAAAATCCTTTGGGTGAGCCTTTTGAGTCAAGAAACAACTCAGTGATCTTGTCAGGCTATTTCATAATAATAATAATAATAATAATAATAATAATAATAATAATAATAATAATAATAATAATAATAATAATAATAATAATAATAATAATAATAATAATAATACTTTATTAAAAGTAATGGCTACTTCAGCAGCGTTACACTTCTAGAGATTCTTCTCTATTTTCCGAATAGCGACTTTTTCCGTGCTACTTAAGACAGGCTAGTAGAGCGCCTGTAGAGGTCATGATCAAATACAGTCAAAATTGGTGTATATATTTGAATTTTACAGATAAACTATGATACCATAGTCATCAAAGTCATTAATGATATCTCTCTCTCTCTCTCTTTCTTGAAGCAAGCGAGCTTTCGTCTGAATTTTACAGATAAACTATGATACCATAGTCATCAAAGTCATTAATGATATCTCTCTCCTCTCTCTCGTCTTCTCTCTCTCTCTCTTTCTTTTCTTGAAGCAGGGGCGAGCTTTCGTTTGGAGCGCCAGACTCCTCGGGCTGGGAAGCTGAGGGTGGACTGATCTTGGAGTGGTGTCCGTTCAATAGTAGATCAGCATGGGGCAGACCCCCTGCTGTCAACCCCAAATATAAAGGAGGACAGACAACACTCCAAGATCAGTCCACCCTCAGCTTCCCAGCCCGAGGATGTCTGGCAGCTCCAAACGAAAGCTCGCCTGCTTCAAGAAAGAGAGAGAGAGAGAGAGAGAGAGAGAGAGAGAGAGAGAGAGAGAGAGAGAGAGAGAGAGATATCATTAATGACTTTGATGACTATGGTATCATAGTTTATCTGTAAAATTCAAATATATACACCTATTTTGACTGTATTTGATCATGACCTCTATAGGCGCTCTACTAGCCTGTCTAAGTAGCACAGAAAAAGCCGCTATTCGGAAAATAGAGAAGAATCTCTACAAGTGTAACGCTGCTGAAGTAGCGAATACTTTTAATAAAGTATGCTTTGAGAGAGGGTTTGCTTCCTAAACAATAATAATAATCAACCAAACAAAAACTTCTTTCAGTTTTCTTCTGAAGATTGAAAAAGAAACCCACAAAATCACTTTGTAACTTGTTTACTTCCAAGTATTTACATTTAGAAGTAAACAAGTTACAAAGTGATTTTGTGGGTTTCTTTTTCAATAATAATAATAATACCTTCCACTGTCATAACCTTGGGTCTTGATCAGTGTTGTATAGTCCATGAGCCAGACCACATTTATTTACCCCAAAGAGTGCAAAAGGTTTGAGGATATATTTTGTTTCTACACAACTAAAGAGTCTCAGAAAAGCAAGCCTTACAGAATTCCAGTGGTGGATGTGTCTTATATGACATCACCAACATGGCCACCAGGTGCACATGACCCGACCCGAAAACATAAGACCATAGCTCCTCTAATTACCCTATACAAATGGGATTTTTTTTAAATGTTCCCAATAAAATTTAGAATCTTTTTTGTTTCAATACATGTTCACTTATCTGTAACATTTTTTTCTGGAAATTGTACTCAAACATAAAAAATTGTAGCTGGCTGGTGACAAGTATAAAGTTTTAACGTGAATTTACTTGAAAACCAAAAGATTTTTGAAAAAATGGACATGTACAAAAAAGTTTTGTCTCTTCATGAAGATTCAGAAAATTTATATCATAAGCAGGTTTAGATGACTGGTATTTGGCAAAAAGATCAAATTCTTGTTACAGTCAAGATAACAAGGTAGTGAAATCGTGCCTCAGGCCATTGGTATGCTGTACGGTGGTTCGCATCAGAATACCGAGATGCTTAAGTCTGCTGTAATTGATAAGCCAGTCTGTAATATGAAGATTCATTTGTCTAAGAAATTGAACTCCCAGAAATATAGTCCTAAAATCCCTAATAAAGGTAATTAATTAGCTTGAGCAAGTGTGATTTAGCTTTTTTTGTCCACTCTGTCTAATTTGCTTTTAATGTCTTCGTTGCCAGTGTATATACAATTGCAGTACTACTGTCATCAGAATAAATGTCTCTTTCTTCATCATCACTGTCAAAGTCCTCTTCAGTGACAGTAAAGATGGACCATCATACCATTGTATGTGATATACATCATTTTCTAGATACCATCCACGTTAAGTGGGATCAAGACCGTCATGTGGTTTCTGACACTGCTCTCTTCCACAGCCATGAAACAACATTGCTTCTTTTAATTTTCTGCAACAAAGGAGATTTAGAGGGAGGCAGCATCGCTGAATCAATACCTTTAACTTATGAAGAGTTGATAGACTGGCACTTAAGTGTACTTTTTTCATGAATAAACTGTATCTCACATCAGATACCAAGGAGTACTCGCTTGACCATACAGAACACATACATATTTCCCCTGTCCAGTATCTTGTTCATCATTCAGCGAAGTGATTCTCCTAGCTGACTTAGTATTCCTTGATATTCAAGATTCTTCCGCATAATTTCAAAAGGTTTGACCATACTCTTTCTTACAAATGATGCTACAAAGTTGGACCCTGTCAAGGCATGGTAGCTAGGCAAAGCCTCTATCAAATCACAGTTAAGATCCTTTACAATGCGTGTGACACTGATCATCCATCTAGTGTTATTTGAAGATGCATCACAATCAAGCCAGATATGATCTTGGGGGAACTTTTCTGATGGTATATTATAAGTAAACACATTGGTGTTATCTGTTCTTACCAGGATATTTTTGTTATGGTCATCACCACCGGATAATTGGTGAATATGGCACAGTATCCTGTGTCTACCTCTTGACGGTGGCAAGCAAAGTCAAGTGCTTCTGATACTTGTACATTAGTTTCTACTGTATTTAGTTTCTACTTCAATCTAGAGAGTATTTTTTCCAAGAGGAGCAGCATATCTCTCAATTTTTCCACTCTTTACACTGAAAAGATATCAGTGATGTTTTAAATTGTTCATTTCTAAATGCATCTAATGACTTTTTGGGGGTTTACTGATCTTTCCTGTTACCTCAATGTTACCATTTGGCACAACTGACTGCTGTCCATGTTCACAGTCTTTTATAGTGTGGTAGCCATATGAATCAAACAGTATCTGTATTTCCTTCGAAGTGGTACAGCAAACAGTGATCTCCAGCAATTTTTGTCTAAGAGTTCCATATGTTTCTAGCATTTTCAAAGTATGCAACAAGAACATGACATCATGAATGGCCATGTCTGTGTCCATTTGATCTCTTTCCTTGATGTGACTTTCTTGTAAATCAGGCCTTGAATCTGGAGCTTTAGTGATATCACTGCTTCTGCTTGCAAGCAAGTTACTCACTACCCTACCTCTTAATGACCTGATCATCCAACAGGATCTAGCTGGGTGAAAATTTGTAAATGCCGTGAAGCTAGGGAACCTCAAGGCAGCATCAACGTTAACAGTTTGTTCCCATGTCATATTGACTTCTACTCTTGGAAAATTGTTTCCATAATGTTTTAAATGCAAACCTCCTTGCCAAAGTGCATGTCTCACTTATGGAGATTCTGCTCGTATGTTGAGTTGTGGTAGAATAAAAATTTTGGGTTTGTGTGAATGTGAATGACCGTAGATTTTTTCGTCGTTATATTTTGTTTGTGGTTGTTAGGTTGATTAGGTTAAGCAATTTTTAAACTGTAGTTTTAGGATTTAGTTATTTTATTTACCATGTTTTTTAATTTATGTTTGGCTTGTGGGTGAGGGATTATTTAATATTAATGTTTGTCTTTTCTTTTTTCATTGCAGTTTGGTAGATGGGAATGAGTAAAGGCTGAGGCTCCCTCTCCTGTACTTAATGGTGGAAGCTGAGAGTTTTGCCAGTTGGTTGTGGTCTTTTTTTTTTTTTTGTTTTTTTTTTTTTTTTCTGAGCCCAACGGCAAAGTGGTAGCATGCTGGCTAGGCTGATGGCCTTACAAGTTTATGGCTGCTGAGTTGGAGAAGACTTTGCTGGAGTGCAATTGGGAACTGGAATCAATTGGGAACTGGAATCAAACCTTCAGAAACAACAGGCTGTCATTGACGATCAGCTTCAAGAATTTGAGTACTACTTGAGCAAGCAGACAGCGGCCTTGAGTGAGGTCAATGATTCCAGGCTACACATCTACAACCAGCTGGAAATATCGATTCAGGAACTAGGAAAGAACCAAAGGCTCTCGGCAGAAAGAGCTGCTGACAAGAGGAAAATCAAAGTTTATGCAGTATCATTGCAATATTAGGATTAAGGAATTACATTTAGGTTCTTAGGTGGTCGGGATAACATTACGTTAAGCTTAGTTAAGTATCAGAGGATTCAATTAAGTTGCATACTGTGAAATTAATTTCAGTAAATTAGGTTAAGGAGAATCAGAATTTATTTAACAATCCTTTCAAAATCTGTTCCCATTAGTATCCTGCCCCATTTGTGTAACTTGAAAAGCCCTAACAAAGTTTTTGCAGATATAGTCATCCATTGAACATAGTATAGTCTTTTGCCCCAGAGAAAAATGGTGGAACAACAAAGCTAGGGCTGCAAAGACGAAAGCAGAGATTTACCCAGCAGAAAAAAAGTGCACAAATAAAAATTCAGGGCAAAATAAAGTTTGGAAATCATATGAATTATTGAAATGGGAAAGGCACACAGAACAAGCTTTATATACACTGGCAATAAAGAGTAAAAGCAAATTAGAGGGAAAAAAAAAAGTAAACTGCATTTGCTCAAGCTGATTACCCTTAATAGGAATTGGAAGATTATATTTCTGATTGAGTTCGATTTCCAAGACCCTAAATGAATCTTTATTTTATAGATTGGCTTAACAATTGCATCATACTTAAGCATCTCGGTATTCTGATGTGCAGCGCCATACTATATACCATTGGCCTGAGGCATGATTTCACTACCTCATTACCTTCAGTAACGAGAATTTATTTCTTTTGCCCAATACTGCTCATCTAAACTTTCTATGATATACATTTTTGGAACATTCATGAAAAGAGAAAATTTTTACTTGTGAATTTTTTCATAAATCTCTTAATTTTTGAGAAAATTCACATTAAACTTTACACTTGACACCAGCTAGTGCCCATTTTTTATGTTTGAGTACAACTTCCAGAAAAAAATGTTACAGATACATGAATATGTACAGAGAAAAAACTCTAAATTTACATTTTCATTATACAGATAAATAAAGTACATTTATAATACCTGAACCCTACTTTCAACTGACCTGAATTCTGAGAAACAAAAAATAAAAATACATATGAGAATACATACTTTGAGGTTACTGTAACCCATCCATCTTTATCAGGTTCATCTTCCTTGGCTGAATTCTTCACTTGCGATTTTTCTTTCTCATAGTTTTCCATTACAGCTTTAATCTCTTCACCGAGATCTTCTGGGCTAATGTACTGGCTGTTATACTCTTGGTGCCATTCTGAAAATACATGTTAATATTTGTTTCACTCTGAAACTGGAAAATTTTCTGGTCACAGCAAATCATAAACAAATACTATACAGTTTCATTTAATGACCAGAAAATTTTAATTACTAACCCATGCTTCACAAATGCTGTACCTTTCCTCATCATCCATAATTAAAATACCGTAAATAATGTGCTGTGACCCTAGTGGAGAAAGTCCTCTCTCTCATTCTATAAGGCAATTATTTTTTGTTTGCATGGCAATACACAACCTAGAATTTATTCAGTGGGAAAGAAAGACGAGAACACCTTCAAAACAGTTTCATATGTTCATGCCTGTTACAAAGGAGGTAATAAACAGTTGCACACTCAAAGTCCTTGATTAGCAACGTATTCATTATCATTCACTATATTTGCACAGTAGCAGGTACCATCTCACTCTTGCTGGTAGAATAAACAATGACAAATGCATAGCCTCAAACACTTTGCATTTGACTAAAATTCCAAGACTATTACGAAAGACTCAAACTGAATCTGAATGTAGGGAATACCTGCTTCATTACCACTTCGAGTAATGTCTTTTCGATAAGAGGGCACAGAATTGAATCTTTTTAGAGAATAGTATCTTCTTGAGGTGCTGACTGGGGATGACAGGGTGTCTTTATTCAAGCCGCAATCTTATTAATATGGCTTGGAGTAAAGTAGTATGTTCCACACAATCTGGAAGGTCTAGATAACTTCAACATAGAATTGAACTAGTGACAATATTACTATATAACTTAGACTATCAGCATAGAATTCTTGAGTCAGGTATTTCTTCCAAACTTATTTTTTTAAACTTATTTTCTTACCCTACATATTCTCACTTTTCTACCTTATTTTTCTCATACAATTATATGTCTTTGAATGAAATAATAAAGGATTATGAATGATTAATAAAAGATGTGAGTGAATTTTATTTCAAGTTTATTTTTTATTGTATCTTTCATAACCATCAAGCAAAGCCCTAAATGTCCCTTGGGGTTATGGTAATTAAACTACCCAACCTTAGGCCTTGCTGGTGACTTCCTAGTAACAGGATGGTGGACTGATAGGATAAAATGAAAACTGATAGAATCAGAGTCATGGCCAATTTCAATACAGACTACACTGGAATAGGAGTTAACTCTCAAAGTTTTCTCATACTGTAGTTCAAGTGGTCAAGTTTAAGAAGTTAGGACATGTAAGTAAATAATGATTACCTTTTGGTACCTAGATTTGTAATATCTTCTTGTCTCTCAGAAAAACACAGTCCACAATCACGAGGAATCACATTTTACTTTTTTCTCTTCATAACAAACCAATTGTAGTGGTTAGACCAATTAATTTGACTGAGATCCAATCATGACTTTACTCAGTTTGGAAATTTGCTGGGCATCTACCACAGATAATCCTTCCTTGGAAGGAATGCTACATAACCAAATTAAAAGGTTCAGGACATAACAGTTGGGATAAAACCTATTAAAACCTATCAAGTATGAATACCATACAAATCTGAGCCAATTTTTTTCATGGCTAAAAATCTGAGGTCGTAACAATAGGTAATTTTCAAGTGCCTGGCTGGAACTGGTTAAACAAGGATAATTTTCAAGTGCCTAGCTGGAACCGGTTAAACAATCAGATTGTTAAGCAAGGAATCTGTGAAATCTGGCAATGCGTGCGCATATTGGGTGAAAGCTCAACTGTTATGTCCTGAACCTTTATATCTGGTTGTTATGCAGCATTCCTTCCAAGGAGGGATTATCCATGGTAGATGCCCAGCAAATTTTCAAACTGAGTAAAGTCATGGTTGGATCTCAGTCAAACTAATTGGTCTAACCACTACAATTGGTTTGTTATGAAGGGAAACAAGTAAAATGTGATTCCTTGTGATTGTGGACTGTGTTTTTCTGGTGCAAATGTCCACTTGGGAGCGAAAAACCTTCCCGAGAAGGAGAAGCCGACTTCTTACAGTGTTCCCGCTTCCAGGTACAGATTAGAGATACAGTTGACCCCCGTATTTGTGTTCCTGGCATTCGCGGATTTCTCTACGGACCATATCTACCCATTATTCGCGGGAAATTCGCATATTCGCAGCATTTTTTTATGAGAAATACCATAAATTCCTTTTTTTATCAATTTCATCATAAAATGGACTTTTTGTGATAAAACTATTAAAAAAACCAGGTATAAACATTTAAAGTAGGTTCTTCTTCAGTTTTAACTGACAAAATGGCCAGTTTTAAGCATTTTTATAGGGGTTTTCAAATATTTGCGGGGGTGTCTGGTACGTATCCCCCTGTTGAATACGGGGGGAACACTGTAGTTACAAAATTTGCACAGCACCTACTGCAAGTCAAATTGGGATCTGTAACAGAAGCTAAAAACCTGGAACATGGAAATCCCTGAACTCCCGGACACATACATAAACAGGGCCCAGAACTCTTGGAGGAATCCATGATCAAAAGGACGGATGGACACACACACACACACACACACACTCTAAAATGCAAAGAAATAAAGGGCAAACAAAGCAACCTGCTTGGGAAAGAGAGCAAAATGTGGCTCCTCTCCAAGGCGATCAACAAGAGACTGATGCGTCACAAGGTTCCAAGCCGAGTTGGTGACCAACTTCTACCTCGTATACACATGAGTTGCCAGATGCCACAGATTCCTTGCTTTACAATCTTTGATTGTTTTTTAACCAGTTTCCCGCTGGGGCTAGATTATCCTGTTGTTATGACCGAAGGTTTGTTCTGCATATGAACAAGCATTAACTTTTATACATACTCTTATTAACCTGCGCTCTCTTACTCTCCGTCTCCCTCTTTTTTTCTGAATGTTTTCATCTAAAATGTTCTGAGCTAAGATGCTAAAAAAAAGAAATAAAGTGTGTAGCATTCCTATGTATGGTTTGAATGCTACATTACTTAACATACCTTGCAAACGTATAAATATGTGGGCATTCTCAGTTACATTATTTTGATGGTCTATTGCCAAGCTACCTTTTTAGAACTGCTGTTTTTTGCAGATAACTAAAAAAAATTAATGATTTAAAGTAGTACAGGTTAGGCAAACTTAAAAGCTATATGAAATTACAGTGTTAGCTATTTGCGTCAGTTGCATGTTATCTTAATTGTTCAAGTATAGGTTATGCAGTGAGGTCATCGCTGCTTATCAGATTTCAACACTTACTGGATGGTCAAGCCCCAAAATCCCCAGTGAGTTTAGATGTTACTATAACCTTACAGTTCCATGACCCTGTGGTAGGGGTGTAAAAATATGTACTACCACTGTAGGTACTGCGTGTGGTAAAAGGTGACTAAAGGGGCAGCTGCTGCCTTGCAGTCTTACTTTTTAGTAAAAACCTAGGCCCACTGCCAATAAATGAGGAACTGCTTCCTTGCAGTCTTATTTTTTTAGTAAAAGGCTAGGCCCATTGCCAATAACTGTGGAAACTGCTGCTTTGCAGGTGGACTTTCTAGTCACAGGCAAGGCCCACCGCCAATAAATGTGGTTGATGACAGCAAGGACATGCGGTTGTAAAAATCCCTTTGCCAAAAAATAAACCATGCCTGATGTTGGTGGAGGATGATGCCTTTGATAAACGGCAGTGGAGAAGGTGCATCAGGCAACCAACCCCTTAATGTAAGGATAATAGTGGGAAAGAAGATAATCTTATAGTTCCATGGGCAAAGAAAAATACAATTTACAATAAGAACTTGTATAAGTAATGCACAGTCTCAGAAAAAAAACAGAACAGAAACTAATAACTTGTATAAGGACAATTTTTTTATTCTGTTTCAAGTATTTCTGTTTCAAGTATATCTGTATTCAAACTCCAAAGACTGACTTCAAGAATCAGAGTAACAAATATGACATTTTTATAATGAAATAAGATTTTATGTAAACTTGCCAAGTAGTTACATAGATATAGTTTCTAATCCGTCAACAGGTAGTTTGTTTTTGTCAGGTAATAACCCCCCGCCCCCCCAGCCCAGTATATCGGGGGAGAGAGGAACCAACACCACACGAAAATCAGTTCTTTATGACCTATTATCCATGTGAGGGGAGGAGGGCGGCCTTTGACCATGTAACTACAGGCGGTCCCCGGGTTACGACGGTTCCGGCTTACGACGTTCCGAGGTTACGACGCTTTTTCTTAAATATTCAATGGAAATTCCGTCCTGGGTTACGACGCTTGTTCCGAGGTTACGACGCTGACGCTTCCGACGCTCCGAGTTAACGACGCTTTTAAAAAAACGCATGCTATGATAAAAATCCTTTATAGTTTAGCACAGTACATAATAAAAATATGTTTTTGGTTACATTACAACAAAAATTTTGAGGTTATGATGATTTTTGACACTTTTTTTTTTTTCGTATTTTTTGAATTTTTTTACTGACGCCGCATATGCGGAACTAGTTTGCGGGCGAATGAATACACTAGCTTGGGATGCGCAGTTTAAAACAGTCCAAAAGCGCAAATATAATGAAAAATCATTGCTTGTTTCCAGTACATAATTAAAAAAACTAAGTTTCTGGTTAGATTACAACACAAATTCCAAGGTTACGACGTTTTGTTATGCTTTTTAACGATACCTCATATGCAGAACTAGTTTTTGAGCGGAGGTGCATAAATTAATTAACGCTATTAAACTGTATGGTAAATTGACCGAACAACGACCTCGGACGGTCGAGGACGCCAAGCGTAACAATACGAAAGGACGCCACTTCAATCGCGTGCCTGCCTGCATTCCACTAGGTTGTTTGTGCTGAGACTTGCTGAAATTCCTTGCCATTTTCGCTAATTTACAATGGCTCCTAAACGCCAAAGTACTTCCTCCGATGATAGTTCATCCAAGAAGAGGAAGGTCATCACGATGGAGGTCAAATATGACGTGATAAAGCGTTCGGAGAAGGGAGAAACTAACACCGAAATAGGCCGTTCTTTAGGCTTGAGCAGGACCACGGTGGTAACCATTGTGAAGGATAAGGAACGTATTCTGAAGCACGTTAAGGATGCTGCACCGATGAAGTCAACGGTGATAAACGAGAAGCAACGTAGCCAGAGCATTGTTGAAATGGAGAAATTGCTCATGATCTGGCTGGAGGACCAGAACCAGCGACGTGTTCCGGTGAGCTTAAGTGTGATCCAGGAGAAGGCTAGAGCGCTGCATGAGGCAGTAGTGAAAAAGTTTGGCGAAGGCAGTGCTGGTGGTGAATTTTCCGCGAGTAGAGGTTGGTTTAACCGTTTTAAGGCTCGTGCAAATTTGCATAATGTGAAGCTGCAAGGTGAAGCTGCTAGTGCTGATAGCGAAGCAGCAGAAAGTTTTCCAGGTGGTTTGGCTGAGATAATTAAGGATGGTGGTTACACGGCTGACCAAGTCTTTAATGTGGATGAGACTGGATTATTTTGGAAAAGAATGCCAAATCGAACGTACCTTTCCAAGGAGGAGAAGTCAGCACCTGGCCATAAAGCTGGAAAGGAGCGACTGACTTTGCTGTTTGGGGCCAATGCAAGTGGTGATTTGAAACTGAAGCCCTTGCTGGTGCATTTGGCCGAGAATCCCAGGGCTTCAAGGGCATTTTCAAGAGTCAACTCCCTGTGATTTGGAAAATCTAACAAGAAGGCGTGGGTTACCTTAATGGTCTTCGAAGATTGGTTCAATGACCATTTCGTGCCAGCAGTGGAGCGGTATTTGACTTCGAAGGGTCTGCCTTTTAAGGCCCTCTTAGTCCTGGACAATGCCCCTGGTCACCCTTCAAATTTGAGCGACATGCATCCTAATGTGAAGGTGGTGTACCTCCCACCCAATACCACATCGCTGATACAGCCAATGGACCAGGGAGTAATAGCAAATTTCAAGGCTTACTACCTTAGAAGGACCATACGTTTTGCTTTGAGGGCCATAGAAGCTAACAAGGAGTTGACACTGAAGCAATTCTGGAAGGGCTACAACATTGCAGATGCAGTGAAGAACATTGCAAGTGCTTGGGACGAGGTGAAGACGACCACTTTAAATGGGGCCTGGAGGAAACTGTGTCCACAGTTTGTGCACAGTTTTGAAGGCTTTGACCAGGCAGAAGACGTCGAGACTGTGACGAGGAAGATCGTAGGGCTAAGCAAGAGGCTGCAACTAGATCTTGAACCTGATGATGTAACAGAGCTGCTGGCTTCCCATGGTGGAGAGGAATTGTCTGCAGAGGACTTACTAGAACTTGAACAACAAATGATTGAGGAAGAGGAGGCGGCACCAGAGCCAAAACCCAGGTCATTAACTGTGAAAGGCTTGTCAGAGGGTTTTACTCATCTGGAGAGAGCCTTGGCTTCTTTTGAGGCAGAAGACCCTAACGTTTCTAGGTTTGACAAAATCAAGAGAGGAATCATGGATTTGGTGACTTTCTACAAGGAGACCCTGAAGGAGAAGCAGACGAAGAGAAGTGTGCAGTCCAGGCTTGACACTTTCTTTCACAAGTCTCCAGTACCACCACCTCCCACTCCTAGTCCTGGTAAGGAATTCTGAACTGTTTTACTAATTTATGTGTTTACATAGTGTACATATTAAAATGTGTTAATTTTTTAATGTAACAACTAAATGTAAGAGTAAATTGTAACTTCATTAATTTTCATCATTTGTAATTTTATTGCAGAAGTGGTGACAGTTCCAGATCCCCCTGTACTACCTGTGACAGTTCCAGATCTCCCTGTACTACCTGTGACAGTTCCAGATCTCCCTGTACTACCTGTGACAGTTCCAGATCCCCTGTACCTGGACCCTCTGTATCAGCCCGCCCACCTGCACGTGTACAATCAGGTAAGCAATTTCATTTTTCTCATTTTCATGTTGGAAATTGTTTACACCCTACATACATACGTACACTAACTTACATAGTGGTACAATGTGTTTGATGTTGCATAACCTTATTATTTTTTTTTTTTTCCATTTCAGACCCCTTTGATAGTGACAGTGACCCAGATGACCCTGAGCCTTTCCATGGTTTTGATGCCTCGCCCTATACATCAGGTAAGGAATCCTTAACAAATTTGTATAAAATGTTTTATAAATTGCTAATAGACATTTTATTAAAAGTGTACATATGCTACAATTACATCCACCTTATAATATATTTATGTACCCTATCATTCTTTCCAGATGTAGATGTTCCCTCATCAGTTGATACAAGTATCACCTCCCCAGAGCCCAAATCAGTTGATACGAGTAGTATCACCTCTCCCATTCCTTCAGGTAAAAGAATTCTTCATTTTTTATATTGAACATACGTATTACACACTACATATGTCAAACAGTAATAACATGTGCAGTAGTTACAGTAGTAGTAACTATCATTTTATATATTTTTTATCATTCCAGACTCCCAAGCACCTGCCCATCCCACTCCATAGCCCAGCCACCCACTCTCATGTACCATATGACCATCCCAGTAAGCAAGCCAACCACTAGAATTTGGTAAGGACATTTTTTTTATTAATGTTTTAATATTACATATGTAATAACCATGTTATGTATGTAACATACATACTATAATCATATGTACTATTACATTATCATTCCAGATTGGCATGCACCTGTGACTTACATAAACCAGACCTCTACATAGCCTACATGTCTTCATTTTGCTGGAGGTAAGGAATTCTCAGTTGTGTTTAATGTTTGCATACGTACAATAAATTTTGTACACCTAAGTGGTTACATACTGTCCTTTAATATTAATTCTTCATTCCAGACTGCCCATCATCCTAGCCTGTTATCTGTGATAAAGCACACTGAAGTTAGGTTTGGAATGCATCCTTATCATGAATGCTCTACACCTCCACCTCCATCTCCCACAACCTAGGTAACAGCTTTGAGACTCACTAAAAGTTGGTAAGTTATGTAAGGAATTTCTAAATTAAGTTTTATACTACATGTTATATGTGATATTAAACCACTGTATGGTGCATATTACTGTATGTAACTTACTATGCATAGAGTACTTACTGACATACTAATTATTTTTTGTACATTCCAGAACCCCCTGAATGATGTAGGCTATGGGGCCACATAAGACTTTGTCCATCCAGGGTTACGATGAATGCAAAATATAAACTAAAGGTAAGGAATTAATTAACATACATTAACTCTTTTAGTACTCTTGATATATCTACAGTAATTAACATATGCATTCACAACTTTCTGTAGTGTATATTTTGTACACTAATTTTGTTACTTTTTCCTTCCAGAACCAACATTTTTCACACAACTCCAGGTTGTTACTACAAGTGTCATCAAGGGATAACTACTACAAGTAGAAGCACCATTTTTGGATGGAAAAAACCCTTCAGGAAAGTATACGTATCACATGTAACATGTAGTGTAACAAAGTATGAACAGTAAGGTTTTTACATACAGTAGTACATATTACATACATACGTACATAACTTTTTTTTACAGGAATTTCCAACCAAGTTTGATTATGTACATATGTACATGTTATAAACCACTGTACGTATGGTTACTGTATGTAACTTACTATATACATAACATGACTTAACTTTGATACTTTTTTGGTACATTCCAGAAAACCAGGACCCCCTCCATGATGCAGGCTATGGGGCCACATAAAACTTTGTCCAGGGTTACTACATAACATAAAGGTAAGGAATTATACATAGTAGTAATTAACATACATTAAGTAAGTTTTATATTACTAAAAAAAAGTGACCAAGATCTCTCACATGGGATAAGTGATCAAGGTCCCTCATGGAATTGGTACTGTACACTCCCTGCTGAACAGGGGGTGTAGACCAATCATTTACAATAATGCATACCAGTTGATATTAAACCACTGTATGGTGCATATTACTGTATGTAACTTACTATGCATAGAGTACTTACTGACAAAATTATTTTTTGTACATTCCAGAACCCCCTGAATGATGTAGGCTATGGGGCCACATAAGACTTTGTCCATCCAGGGTTACGATGAATGCAAAATTTAAACTAAAGGTAAGGAATTAATTAACATACATTAACTAAGTTTTATACATGTTATATATGTGATATTAAACCACTGTATGGTGCATATTACTGTATGTAACTTACTATGCATAGATACTTACGACATACTAATTATTTTTTGTACATTCCAGAAACCCCCTGAAGATGTAGGCTATGGGGCCCACCATAAGACTTTGTCCATCCGGGTTATGATGAATGCAAAATTTAAACTAAAGGTAAGGAATTAATTAACATTACATTAACTAGTTTTATACATGTTCTATATGTGATATTAAACCACTGTAGGTGCATATTACGTATGTAACTTACTATGCATAGAGTACTTACTGACATACTTAATATTTTTTGTACATTCCAGAACCCCCTTTGAATGGATGTATGCTATGGCCACATAAGACTTTGTCCATCCAGGGTTATGATGAATGCAAAATTTAAACTAGCGTACGAATTAATTACATACATTAACTATAGTTGTATATTTACATGTTCATATGTGATATGTGATATTAAACCACTGTATGGTGCATATTACTGTATGTAACTTACTATGCATAGAGTACTTACTGACATACTAATTATTTTTTGTACATTCCAGAACCCCCTGAATGATGTAGGCTATGGGGCCACATAAGACTTTGTCCATCCAGGGTTATGATGAATGCAAAATTTAAACTAAAGGTAAGGAATTAATTAACATACATTAACTTTTTTACTCTTGATATAACTCAAAGTAAGGAATTATAAACTAAAAGTAAGGAATTAATTAACATACATTAACTCTTTTACTCTTGATATCTATAATTTACATATTGTATTCAGGACTTTGTGTAGTATTTTGTACTAATTGTGTTATACTTTTACCTTCCAGAGCTACCAGACTGGGATTTTAGTGTACTCCAGGATCTAACAAATACATACGTACTACTACGAAGTGTGCAATGCATAATATATGTAGTGTATAGTGTTTAGTGTATACCCTAAGGATTAAGTGTAGTACATTGTGCTTTTTAGTGTCACAAGAGTTTAATAAAGAATTATACCTTCAAGAACCATCCTTTGCCATTGGAATAACCACACTACACATCATGTAATCTAATTGCATGTCACACAGGTAAGGTCTCTAACTTTTTCTTAGTTTAAGGCATATTTCCAAGTGTCGTTCCGGCTTACGACGATTTTCGGCTTACGACGCGCCTCAAGAACGGAACCCCCGTCGTAACCCGGGGACTGCCTGTACTTCTTAAGTATATAAAAAATCTTATTTTATTATAAAAATGTCAGTTTTATGTATACAACCTACCAAGTAGATACACAGCTGAATCCCACATTGTAGGAGGTGGGATCCATGGATAGGCACATATCTTTTAAAATTAATGAATATAAAATATGTACTTAGTGCTGGCATCTATGTGAATGCTTGTTGGTTCCTTACCTGTTAAGAGAGCTGAACAAATGATTACTGCCTCTGGAAGTCGCTCATCTTAACTCATACGGACGCGGCGGAATAGCCAGGACTCGTCCTCTAATAAGTGGGATCCATGCAGCTAAGGAATTGTCCGTGGCTAGCATGGTCAACCAAAGGATGCCCCTGCCCAGGGCGCAGTACTGTATAATATCATATTACCAGAGTAAAAATCATACCACCTCCAAAACAATAACAAAATTCATAAACAAATATACACTTGACTGAAGGGTACTCCTAGTATACCAATAGTACCTCCAGGCTCCCCTTAAAACTCAACAACCTTATTCCTACATCCCCCTACCCAATGCTGTGCCAGCCGCTAAATACAGACCCAGGGTACAACAGTTTTCATAAACAGTTTCGATTTTTCACAGGTAATCCGAGGTGAACACTGATTTGCATTTCCAATATGTTGCTTGTATAATCGAATCCAAAGAGAGGTTGTGTTTAAAAGAGAGGGATATTGCCACTGTTCTCACCTCGTGAGCCTTCACTTTTAGTTTATTATATTGTTTCTTTCACTTGGGAATGAGCTTCTACAATGACACTACGTAAAAAAAACGCCAGAGCATTTTTAGACACCAGGCGAGAAGGATTCTTTACCGAACACTACAAACGATCGGACGGGCCCCTAATTTGGTGTGTCCTTTCTAAATAACATTTCAGAGCTCTGACTGGGCAGATAACCTCTCTTCTTCTTCTTCAATTCCTACTAAGTCCGTCCGGTTTTCAATACTGAAAGAACAAGGCCACAGCTTGGAAGGAGTCTGCTTTTTTGCTAAAAATCCCATGGTTAAGGGGGCCAGCCGGAACCCTTATATATGGGGGTATAGGGCAAAAAATGCAGTCATGAAAAAATTCATGGAGCTTCATATGGCAATTGAGAATACATATACAAAATATTTCGTCAAAATTCCTCTTACTTTCGCAGTTACAGGGTAATTAGTAAACGTAACTCAATAAGCCAAAAACATTGATCCGTACAAGAAAATGCAATATTTCTTCTGTTATCGTAAATTTTGATAATTACTATTGTCAAAGATATTGTGACCAATGGCATCTGTAGAGATTCCATGATTCGCAGAAGGGAACAGTCAAGTAACCACAATTCAGTGCGAGCACAAACCCCAAGTAGTCTACAAGTTCGAGTTTCACCTCTGACATTGGCTTGCTTTTACATATATTTATCTTTGTTTCAGGAAGAATTTCATCATGCCAATGAGGAAAAGACATGCAAAACATCTTGCTAACATAAAGACGAAGAAAATTTGCTCTAATATGATTACAGAATATCATAATATACGCGATATTAGCGTAGTTAATGAAGAGAGAGATGGAGGGTTGAGTAGTAACGCCCCCGTCTTGCCTGACGCACACGTCACACTGTGCCAGGCTATGATCTTTGAGCAAAGGGATCTTCATTTATGATAAATTACATAGTTTTGGTTTATTAATACCCAAAAAGGAATATGAAACTCATAATAATCATGATTTATTAACACTGTCTTTGTAAAAAGAGAGTATACACCTTCGAGTTTCACTTCCGACATTCTCTTGCATTTACGTTTGTTTATCTTTGTATCAGCACGAATTTCATCATGCCAAAGAGGAAAATACAAGGAAAACATCTCGCTAACATACAGAAGAAGAAAATTCGCTGTAATAAGCCAAGTTAGTGAAGGAGAGAGAGAGTTGTTTAGGAAGGAGTGCCCCTTCTTGCCTGACGCAGTGCCCCAGGCTATGATATATGAGCAAAGGGATCATAATTTATGATTAAATTATGCTAAATAACATAGTTTTTGTTTATTAATACACAAAAAAGTAATATACATTCATAATAATCATTATTTATTAACATTGTCTTTATAAAAATACAAAGTAAAACTTTGAACGCCGTATCCCAAAACTATACTTATTGACCTTCAAAATCTATCTTCTCACTAAGTTTTAAAGCTAACATTGGAATTTGGTACATATGTAACTCAGAAAGACATTATAGAACAATCAAGTCAAGCCCTTTTTTCCAATTTTTGTTTTGTCTTTTTTTTTTTTTTTCTAATTTATAGGGTTTATTTTTTTACCATAATGAAAAATTCATATATAGCAATAAAATGAGTTTTAGAAAAAACTCTTCACTTGATTGGAGGTCTACATCAAGGTTATATATGGTAGTAATCCCAGGTCTTAATATTAAATATCAAGGGAGGAGATAGAATTTGAAAAAATGAAATTTTCATTAGTAAAATAAAGTTTTATTGTATACTTACCGAACAATTATACAGCCGTGATTTCCACGAGCGGCAGGAGACTAAATTCAAATATAGCGCATAGGCGTCTCCAACACTGGTGGTGATGACGTCATCTCCCTCCACTCGCGGGAGAACCAGGTACAACTGCCCAGGTGAATCCAATTCTTTCTGCCCGTCCATCCACCTAAGGGGAGGAGGGTGGGTATAATCATAATTGTTCGGTAAGTATACAATAAAACTTCATTTTAATAATGAAAATTTAATTTTTATTGTAGTGTCTTACCGAACAATTATACAGCTGATTACACATTGATGGGAAGGTGGGATTCAGTGGACCACTAGTATTTCTAAATGGGTTACATTTATTACAATACCAGTAAACACTCAAGGTGTCTGTTGTACCTTACCTTGTAGGAGAGCTACAGCAGACTGTTACTGCCTCTGGTTGGTGCTCTTCTTACTATTGTAGAGGAATTGGAATTTGACCAAAGTTAGCCTCTACAGGAGTGGAATCCTTCCGTAGTTCAAGCGAGTCAAGGCTGACTGACGGAGGATAGCAACAACAAAGATTGCCCTTGCCCTGGGCTAAGACCAGCAATTCAATCATACAAAACATTTGTCACCAACACCAGATTTAAAAACATATATACCCAACCATTATAAAATCTGACCTAACAGACTGGTGAGTATCCCAGGTACTCAGTACCCCCAGCTTCCCTTGAACTCGACGACTTATTTCAAGGCGAAAAGTTAGCATAGAGGTGACGACCCCTGTGCTGTTTCTCCCAACACCATGCCAAAAACCGCCACCGGACCTAACGTTCTGCAATTCTCGAAAACTGTTTCTATCTCTTTGAGATAATGGCTCGCAAAAACCGAATTCGATCTCCAGAACGTACTCTGAAGAATCGAAGCTAGAGATAAATTCTTTCTAAAAGCTAAAGAAGTTGCCACTGCTCTAACTTTGTGAGCTTTAACTCTCAGAATGGAAAGATTGTCGTTCTCGGACTGCGAGCGAGCTTCCCTGATAAGCTCTCTAATAAAGAACGATATAGCATTCTTAGAAAGAGGACGAGAGGGATTTTGAACCGAGGTCCAGAGCTTAGAAGATTGGCCTCTAACCTCTTTAGTGGCAAGAAGATACTGCTTAATTGCCCTGACTGGACATAAGAGCCTTTCTTCCTCCTCATGTCCAACCAAATCAGATAAGTTCCTAACCACAAAACTCCTCGGCCAAGGATTAGACGGATTCTCGTTTTTGGCTAGAAAGGCCAAAGATACCGAAAACACAGCATTGCCTTGAGAGAAACCGACTCTTTTGTCTATAGCGTGCAATTCGCTGACACGCTTTGCAGAAGCTAGTGCAATAAGAAAAAGTGTCTTCTTAGTCAAGTTCCTGAGTGAAGCCGACTTCAAAGGTTCAAACGGTGGCCCCATGAGGAACTTAAGCACCACATCTAAGTTCTAAGCCACTGTATCCTGCGGGAGCTTAGTGGTTTCGAAAGACCTAATGAGGTCCGACAGATCTGGGATGGAGGAAATATCCAAACCCCGATGTCGAAAAACCGAAAAAAGCATGGCTCTATATCCTCTGATCGTAGAAGGAGCCAGTTTCTTAGACTGTATAAGAAATACAAGAAAATCTGCTATTTCCGTTAAAGAGGTCGCAGAAGTAGAGACTTTAGCACCTCTACACCACTCTCTGAAGATTCTCCGCTTCCCTTGATAGAGTTTGTTAGAAGACTCTCTCCTACAACGAGCGATAGCTTCTGCAGCTCTTCTTGAAAACCCTTTCGCTCTGACAAGATTCCGGACAGTCTGAACCCTGTCAGAGCTAGAGCGGACAGGTTTTGGTGGTACCTTTTGAAGTGAGGTTGTTTGAGAAGCCACTTCTCTGGAGGAAGAAGTCTGGGGAAGTCTACCAACAACTGGAGAAGGTCCGGAAACCACTCTTTCCTGGGCCAAAAGGGAGCGATTAACGTCAGTGTTACATTGCTGTGCGACATGAACTTGTTCAGCACCTCTCTTATTAGACTGAACGGAGGGAATGCATAAGCATTGTATCCACCGACCAAGCTAGAGGATCTGGAACTGGAGAACAAAAGAGAGGAAGACGGTTGTTCCTTGATGTCGCGAACAGGTCTATGGACGGTCGTCCCCAAAGGCGCCAAAGTTTGTGACAAATCTTGTCATCCAAAGTCCACTCCAGAAGTAACACTTGCTGCTGACGGCTTAGCTCATCCACCAGGACGTTCATCTTTCCCGGAACAAATCTCGGGACTAGCTGAACATTCGCTTCGTTTGTCCACAGGAGGAGGTCCTTGGCTACTTCGTACAGAGAGAAAGACTGAGTCCCCCCCTGTTTCCGCACGTACGAGAGAGCCGTGGAGTTGTCGGAATGCACTGCCAATATCTGACCTTCTACTAAGCTCCGAAACTGTCTGAGCCCCAGGAAAATTGCTAGAAGTTCCTTTACATTTATGTGGAACTTCTTCTTCTCAAGAACTCTTGAACTGTCTCCAGGCAGCCTTGGACCCTCTTCGGGGACAGAAAAGCCCGAAAAACTTGAGCATTCAAGAGTCATCCCCAAATAAAGGATGCTCTGTGATGGAACTAACTGGGACTTCTCTTTGTTGACCAGAATTCCTAACTTTCTGGCAAGATACAGAGTTGTTCCAAGGTCCTTCATGCACCGACTCTCTGATTCCGACCGGAGAAGCCAATCGTCCAGATAGAGGGAGATTCTTACTCCTAAGATGTGCAGCCAGCTGCCTATCGGGGATAGAACCCTGGTGAAAACTTGAGGAGCGGTCGCCAGTCCGAAGCAAAGCGCCCGAAACTGAAACACCTTGCCTTCAAACATGAACCACAGGTACATCCGTGATTCACGATGTATCGGAATGTGAAAATAAGCGTCTTGCATGTCCAGAGAAACCATCCAATCCTCCTGTCTGATGGACTCCAGAACCAACCGAGTGGTCTCCATATGAAATTTTGTTTTCTGGACATGCAAGTTCAGGGCGCTCACATCCAACACCGGCCTCCAGCCCCCTGATGACTTGGGAACTACAAAAAGGTGATTGTAAAAGCCTGGAGGAAATTCCCCTTCTATCTGCTCTATAGCTTCTTTGAGAATAAGCGCTTCCACTTCCGCGGCTAGCGCCAGAAATTTGTCTGAGCCCGGAGAGTATGCCTGGAATGGAATTGGCACAGGTGAGAGCGAGGGAGGTGAAACAAGAGGAATACGGTAGCCGAACTTGAGTATTTGAACTACCCAGGCTTCTGCTCCTCTGTTTTCCCATTCCTCCCAAAACAGAGCCAGCCTGCCTCCCACTGGTGCATGAAGAACCGAGCTTTCACTTGGAAGGTTTGTTGACCTTGGCCGAGGTCTTTGACTGAGGTCGCAAATTCAACTTCGGCCGAAAGAAGCGCTTGGGTTTTCTCCCTCGAAAAGGCGCTTGGGCCAGAGGGGAAACGGAAGGAACAGTCTCCAAAGGAGCTTTAGGTCTCTTAGTAGACTGTGCCAGCAAATCAGTAGATTTCTTATCTAGCGCTGACGAAATTGACGACACTACATCGTCTGGAAAGAGGTTATCTTTCACAAAAGGAGCAAACAAGAAAGCAGACTTCTGTTGGGAAGTGACCCCTTTAGAAGCCAAGGAGCACCAAAGTTGCCTTTTCTTAAGGGTACCAAAGGCGATGAGCGAAGCTAACTCATCACATCCATCCCTAATGGATTTGTCCGCACAGGACAGAACACCAATCCAGTCCTCCGCTAAATCCTGTGAAAGAGAAGGACAGTCTTCGATCTTGGCCGCTAAAGCGCCAATAGTCCAATCAAGAAAGCTAAAGACTTCTAAAAGTTTAAATTGGTTCTTTACAACGTGGTCCAACTCAGGCGCTGTAAAGAAGACTTTCGCTGTGGCGAAAGCAGATCTTCTAGAGGAGTCAATTAAACTGGAGAAGTCTCCCTGGGAGGAGGCAGAAACTCCCAGAGAAGGAGCTTCCCCAGTTACATAAAACCTATACCTCTTACGAAGCAACTTAGAGGGAGGGTAAGCAAACAGCGCCTTCCCTAAGTCTCTTTTCATAGACACCCATTTCTCCGTCTCTTTCAACGAATGTCTAACCGCTTTAGATAGAACAAGTTTTGGGAGGAGAGGGTCTGAAGTTTTTCTCCTCATCAAAAAAGTCGAAGATGGGGAGCGCGGAGCTGCTTTCTCAAAATAATCTGGATAAGATACCAGAAGAAACCTAAGGAGACGTGAATAACACGAAAGGTGATGTGAATCCTCCTCCTCTACCTCTTCCTCATTCTCCGATACCGCCGAAGAAGTAGACGGGACTACAACAGGATCTGAAGGCTTCGAACCACCCTTGGACTCATTCATCCAGTTGGTTAACATCTCTAACTGCTTGCGCAAAGGCGCCAGAGACGAATCAAAAACAGTTAACGGAGGCTTGGAAGAGCCTAAATGTTCTTCAGGAGGAGGAATAACTACTTGCGCCTCGCTCGGAGCAGCCGAAATTCGAGGCAAAACAGGCGCATCAGGCGTAACAGACGAGAAAGCGCCTAATGAAACACCCTTAGAACGGCTAGCTACAGCGCTAAAACCACAATCTCTACTAGTAGATGGAGCCGAAAAAGGAACAGATTGAGGCGACGAACGAGCCGCTAACGGCCACGGCTCAACCCTACTCTCAGGCTCCTTATACCGCTTGACTGGAGGAGGCGAAGAATCGGCACCTGAACACCTCTTTAAGGGACGCGAAACGGGCGAATCTCGCCAAGAGCGCCGCGCAACCGGAGACGAATCGCTTGAATCAGTCGAAAGGCGTTAACCGCAACACCTTTCCAACGCTTAACCGAGTCCTGTTGAGGCGCAACAGGTTCAACAAGAGAGGCGCCTGTCTGTGGGCAACTCCCGATCGCCTCCCTTGGACTTCCGGTATGTCTTCTCCCCGGTGCGGGGGAGCTGGACAGTGACCTTTGTCTAGGAGACGTGTCAGGACAGACAGACGCACCCTCAACTACACTCTTACCTGAAACCGCTTTCTCCAAAAACGTCTTAACCGAATTACCAAGTTGCATAACCGTGTTCGCTAGTACCGAAAATTTCTGATCGAACCTCGATTCCAGACTGGCAATGGTGTCGGAAGAAACTACACCGGAAGCCGGAGAAGTGGGATTAGTAGGAGGAATAGGAGGTGTGGTTAAAGGAGACATAACAATTTGAGGAGAAACAGAAGGAACACATGCATCGCAAGAAGAAGCAGAGCTAAGCTTTCTTTCCCTAAGCGCTGCTTTCCTAATTCTGTCTTTCGCTAATTTCTCCAAGTATGAACTAAAAAACTTCCATTGAGAATCAGTCCAATCACTACACTCGTTACATGTTCGATTTGCTGAACAAACCTGTCCCCTACACTTAACACATTTAGTGTGAGAATCATACTCTAATTTGGATAATCTAGTTTTACATCCTGAGATGCAAAACCTAACTCCCGATGGACTAGAATCCGACAGCAACGCCTAAATAGTATTCAAATTAACAACAACGCCAAAAAAGAGTACTTCACCAATTCCGAAGATCAAATCCACTAGAAAAAAGCGAAGCAAAGTTATCCAACCGCACCGACCACCGATGTTCACCGGACGCCAGCAGGAAAAGAATTGGATTCACCTGGGCAGTTGTACCTGGTTCTCCCGCGAGTGGAGGGAGATGACGTCATCACCACCAGTGTTGGCAACGCCTACGCGCTAAATTTGAATTTAGTCTCCTGCCGCTCGTGGAAATCACGGCTGTATAATTGTTCGGTAAGACACTACAATAAAATGGTTATTTTCGGGATAAATTGCCCTGGCGTCACAAAACCGAAGGTCAGAGACAAAAATCATATGCAGTTTGGAGATGTCCCAAGTCACCTTATTAAGTGGTAGGAATATCAAAGTCCTATCCTTAAAAAATGGCATTAGCCAGCCGGCCCCCTTAATGTGCAATTGTGCAAATCCTATTCTCTTGTCCATGAAACTTAGTTCACTCACCCTTTTTACTGTAGACAGGGCTACTAGAAATAGGGTTTTTCTCGTCAAATCTCTCAATGATGTTCTGTGCAATGGCTCAAACGGGGGTTCTGACAGCCATTTAAGGACTACATCTAGGTTCCAAGATAATATCTTCAAACCTTTAGGCTTTGTTGTATCAAAGATCTCTATTTGTCGATACTTCTAGTCCTTTGTGTTTAAAAACTGATCCCAACATTGCCTGATAACCTTTGATAGTCAAGGTAGACAGGTTCCTATCTGTCCTCAGATATAACAAGAAATCTGCTATTTCCGTTATAGATGTCTCAGAAGATGAAATGTTATGCTCTTTACACCAGGCTCTAAAAACTGTCCACTTTCCCTGGTAGACATTACTTGAAGATTCCCTTCTGCATTAAGCAATAGCTCTTGTCGCTTGTTTTGAAAACCCCTTCGGTCGTAAGTCGTCGGACAGTCTGCAAGCGGTTGGAGACAGAGTGGGTGGACAGTCCTTGATGGAAGCTTCTGAAGTGGGGCTGTCTGAGTAGATCTGTTTTCAGAAGGAGTAACCTTGGCTAATCCACCAGTAGATCTAATAGATCTGGGGAACATTCTTGCGCTTGCCAGAACAGAGCAATGCGAGTCATCACAACGTTGCGGTGTGCGATGGTAAAGAAATGTTTAAAATTCCGTTGACTAATGAACTGTGTTAACAGTACCAGCCGGCAGAAACAGCTGATTTTCGTGTGGTGTTGGTTCTTCTCTCCCCCGATAGTGGGGGGGGGGGCGGCGGCAAAACAAACTAGCAATACCGCAAATTTCAAATATTCTAGCTGCTTATGGATTACAAACTTTAGCTATGTAACTATTTGGTAAGTTGCATACAAAAAATTCAAGATACAAACCATTTATTATTTAATTTTCATGAAAGAGAGAATACCACATAGCCTGAGAGTTATGATTTATAACTTCAAACAATCTGGGGATTCATGATTATTAATTATGAGAATGCTAAAAATCTACAAGTTACACTGAAAAAATATCTTGACTAAGAATTACTATTTCTTTTTATTTTAAATGATAAATCAATAATCTGTACTACAAATTTAATACCTGAGGAACTAACAATTTTGACTTACCTGATCAAACTATAGGACTATTTAATCATCATCAAACAACGAAAAAAGTTAAAACATCTAAAGATAAATTATTTCTTTTTATATAACCATGTAAACCTCTTTACCATGAATAACGTAAGAACCAACTGAATAAAACCAACACCAAATGCACTACATTCCAATAATCTCTGATATGTTACTGAGGAAAATAGAATGTGTTCAACTACTCACTCTTAATGCCTGTGAGAACTGGATTATCTGGAGTAGACAAAATTAAAACTTTGGATGGTGATGCAGCCATGGCTTGCCTTAATCCCTCTTCATTCAAAAAAACGATGTAAGCCACCTTGAAACCCTGGAATAAGATACAATTATTATAAGTATGTACAGAAAAGTACCTTCTGTCAGTTACAGTGCTTAAAGCAGTCCTAAATACCAAAATATGTAAAAGAAATGGGGATTCTTACACAACTTCCTTAATTGCTTTCAAAGATTGACATCTCATGTGTTGAAGTTTTTAGCTTCACACAAAATTTATTCAACTGTTAATACTGACCTGCATTCTCTGCATAGCACAAGGATCTGAATGAATGAATCATGAAATTTAAGGTATAGAGCAAAGCAATGGAGCACTTGACATTCCGTATTTAAGACAGTGAAAAGAGGGAGTTGGAATGGCTGGAGACAGCAAAATAAAAGATCTAGAAAATAATGAAGATGAAATTACAGTACAAGGATACAAAGATGGGTGAAACCCCCACAGATGCACTACGATTTATTTATTAGTTAGGTTGGACAGTAAGGTGGAAGAAAGGAATCGGGAGCGAAGGTAAAGTACTAGATTAAATAGTTGGTGCAGTTCGGGGACAAAGGGATGCTGCAAACACCCTTTGGTAAAAGATTACAGTGCATCACATGAGATACCCAGACAGCTCTATCCACTCTGTGGAAGCATACAAGGATTGAGCCATGTGGGTTATTTACTGAATATTCACGAGTCAAAAAAGTAACCATTGCCATGATAGTATAGAATTACTTCAATTCAACATGGTGTTCGTTTTGGCTTTTAGAATGCTATAATCCAATGAGGAGTTCGTCTATTTTAACTTACAGTTAACATGTATTTCTCCCTAAAATTTGTCATCAAATATGGTTGTTAAAGTGGCCTACACATAAAAGTTTCAGCTTTGCTTGCTTTATCAACATCTTCCTTTCCTTTAATGTCCATAAGTACAGGGTCCATACATATTTCAACAAAAACATTAGATTTAAAAGGTTGGTGTAATGAAAAACTTACTTGATATACAAAATAATTTTGAAGATGGTTTTGAAAGACTACTATAGCACTTCTAGTCACTCAAGATAATCAATTTTAGTACACCACATGAAGACTTCTCACCATCAATATAAACTGCATGGCAAGGTAACATCTTACATGTTCCAGTGTGTGTTATTTATGAAGCTCACAAGCATTTACAGCAATGGCAGGGAAATTTTAATTAAGAAAGACTAAATAGTTATTAAATTTAAGTAGGAAAAAAAGATAAATTAATTATGAAAATGTTTCCAAGTTCAAAAAGTCTTCAAGTAGATTAAGAATCCATTGCTTTAATCTTCACTGCACTCTGCATACTTAAAAGGTCCCAATGTAGAGAGTAGTGGTTCATTACATTCCACTTCTAATGATATGTATGAACTTGTTCAAGGGTCTTTTAAACTGATTCTGATGCTAATCAATACAGTACAGTTTTGATATGTGTAATCTATTATGGATACAACAATTGTTTCATACAGCAATATTAAGTTTAAAAGATTTTCACTTTTCTGTGTTACATACACTATGTGGTTTTACCAACTCTACTCTGCCAACATGGAGTCAAAGGAATTTGTTTCTGGTGATTAGAAATTAATTTCTCGATATAATGTGGTTCGGATCCCACATTATGCTGTAGGTCCCAAGGAAAGCTGTTAATCAGCCGAGCGGTCTGGTTGAACTAGGATATACTTAACTTTACCAACTCTAAAAGTTTCACAGATAGATAAGAGGATAACAGTATCTCTCATTGTCAACATTATGCTTACATTTACCATTTCTATAAATCAAAATGGCTTTAGTTAATCAATAGAGAAATGAAAGCCAGCAGATGAGAGCTACTTGTCTACCTTAGAAGCAAGGCTTAGCATTCTTTGAAAAAGATGAAGATTATTATTAATTAAAATAATAGTAGTAGTTATCCGATGTTACCCACTGCTAAATTTAATATGGTGCCACGTAGTACACTTCCTTGAGGGACACCATTTTCTAAATTACATATGGCTGATTATTTATTGTCAATACATACTTGGCTTGTATAATTGCATAAAAAGTAATGTAGTTTTAAAATGTGGTGTCTCAGAACACTTTCATATGGTTTCCGTATATCAAAGAAAATTACTGTTGTGCTCTGCTTACATTCAAATCATCAACACAGTCCAAGATATGACTAAGCTTAGCGCAACCCTAGTGTTTTAAGTTTTTTCCAATTTGTGAAAAAGAGTATGCCACTAAAAGTCTGCCTTTTGCAACACACTGTATACAGTATCAAAATTATTTGCAACATCTTTTCAGCCCAGCTGCACTGCTTAGTGCTGATTACTTTTTATTTGTTCCCCTTTTATCTCCTCCCACCTTGCTGCCAAGCTTCTTACAAAATATGTCACCTCTCCTTCAACAGTATTCCTTGCCGCAAAATGTATTCACCTAGAAATATAGATAACTTGAATTTGTTTAAACAACTTTATAACCATTCCAACTGCAGCTACAAAAGAAGAATGGTTTGCCAGTCAGTCTGCTAAGAAGAGAACACTCCATAAAACAATTTGTCCATAATAAAAATCTAAATCCTGGAATCTGCACTAAATGAGAACCCTGGCTTGGTCCCACTGAAGTACTTGACATAACACTTTTACATGACACTATTTCTGAATTCATCACCTCCTCAAAAACAGTGAATGGCATCTCTAAACAATAAAATATACTGTGTTTTTCATAACTATAATGCTTGTAGAGAAAAAATACTCAAAATGATATTGTTATTTTACAATAAAGTTTTGTACATACTTACCTGGCAGACATATACTTAGCTTACGTCTCTGACGTCACGACAGAATTCAAAACTCGCGGCTAACGCGACAGGTAGGTCAGGTGATCTACCTTACCCGCCGCTGGGAAGCGGGTGTAAGAACCAACATACCTTTCTTGCCAGATTTTTTCTCTCTTATACCTGTCTCCTGAGGGGAGGCTGGGCGGGCCATCAATCGTATATGTCTGCCAGGTAAGTATGTACAAAACTTTATTGTAAAATAACAATATCATTTTTGTACATGAACTTTCCTGTCAGACATATACTTAGCTGATTGACACCCTTGGTGGAGGGTACAAGACAGAAAATAACAAAGAAAAGGTAAACAACACCTGTTGTAGGATAAAAATAACCTTGGTTCTTACCTGTTTAGGCTGAAGACTTCATAGATACTGTCTATTAGTCTGCATAGCCATAAGAGCTACAGCGAGGGCATGACCTACAGCTGAAAAGACTCTTTGGGTCTACTAACGGGACTTGATATCCGCTTACTTAGTAGAATCCAAGTCGGATCATGTCAATGGGGGTTCGCCCTCTTCTATGACAGAACCTGTCCACTACCAACACAGGGAGCTTCAAACCAAATCCGATCACCTAACCAAACTAAAGTTATTAGTATTACGAAACGAAAAAAGATGCCTACCTGCATCAGTTTTCATACAACCATATGAACTCAATTAACAAAAACAAGGGAAAAACTACTAAGGATATGTTCCAGCTCCCTGCCCCAGCACCGAATCCGCCGATACGTACGGGCCTAACGCGAAGCACTCGTCATACGTAATACTGACGTCTTTTAGGTAGTGGTTGGCGAATACTGAATTACATCTCCAGAATGTAGTTTTCATCAGATTCTGAAGAGACATATTCTTCTTAAAGGCCAAGGAATTGGCAATTGCTCTCACTTCATGAGCCTTGACTTTTAGGAGCTTGAAATGTTCTTCATTACAAGATCTATGTGCTTCTTTCACCACACTTCTAATGAAGAAAGACAGCGCATTTTTTTGACAATGGTCTGCTGGGGTCCTTTACAGAGCACCATAGTCTGTCCTCAATGCCCTTAAGGGTTTTCTTCTTCTGAAGGTAGTATTTTAAACTCCTAACAGGGCAAAGAGTTCTTTCAGGTTCTTCCCCTACTAGGGCAGATAAACCACGAACCTCAAAGTTCCTTAGCCAAGGATTTGAGGGGTTCTCATTTTTTGCTAAAAATGAAGGAAGGAAGGAACAAACCACGGAATCTCCTTTGAAACCTACCCTTCCTTCTAGGGCATGAATCTCACTAACCCTTTTAGCGGATGCTAAAGCCATGAGAAAGAGAGCTTTCCTCGTGAGATCTTTGAAGGAGGCTAAATGTGGTGGTTCAAACCTAGCGGACCTCAGGAAACGAAGAACCACGTCCAGATTCCAACTTGGAACTTCGTTCGAAGTTTTCTTGGAAGATTCAAAAGATCTTAATAGATCATGAAGATCTTTGTTATTCGAAAGATCTAAATTCCTATGTCTGAACACCGCAGCCAGCATGCTTCGGTATCCTTTGATAGTAGATACTGCCAAACCGCATTTTTCTCTGAGGAAAACTAGGAAATCTGCTATCTGAGTCACAGAGGTACTGGAAGAGGAAAACTTCTGGTTCCTGCACCACCGGCGAAAGACGTCCCACTTCGACTGGTAGACTTTAAGGGTCGAAGGTCTTCTAGCTGAGGCGATAGCCTTAGCAGCTTTTGTCGAAAACCCCTTCGCTCTGACAAGACTTTTGACAATCGAAAGCCAGTCAGATTGAGAGCGGGGAGGTTTCTGTGATACCTGTCGAAGTGGGGTTGTTTGAGCAAATCTTGTCTTTGTGGAAGTGCTCTTGGAAAGTCCACCAACCATTCCAGTACCTCTGTGAACCAATCTTGGGCGGGCCAGAACGGAGCTACTAGCGTCATTCTTGTCATCTCCGAGATAGCAAATTTCTTGAGGGTTTGTCCCAGTACTTTGAAGGGGGAAAAGGCGTAGACGTCTAGACCTGTCCAATCTAGGAGAAACGCGTCCACTGATACTGCTCCTGGGTCTGAGATCGGGGAGCAGTAAAGTTCGATTCTTGCGTTCTTTGCTGTTGCAAAGAGATCGATGTGAGGTCTGCCCCATCTTCTCCACAGGTCTTGGCATACCTCTGAGTGGAGGGTCCACTCGGAAGGCAGGAGTTGATTTTTCCTGCTCAGGAGATCGGCCCTGACGTTCCTTTCTCCCTGTACGAATCTGGTGAGAAGACTGATCTTCCTTGTTTGAGACCACAGCAGAAGATCCCTTGCTGTTTCGTACAGGGAGAAGGAGTGCGTCCCCCCCTGTTTTTTGATGTACGCCAAGGCTGTTGTGTTGTCCGAATTGACCTGCACTACTGCATTTCGGACGTGGGGCTCGAAGGCATTCAATGCCATCCAGACTGCCATCAACTCTTTCTTGTTGATGTGCCAGGACACCTGATCCCCCTTCCAGGTGCCTGACACTTCTCTTGTCCCGAGCGTCGCTCCCCAACCTGCTTCCGATGCGTCGGAAAACAACACATGGCTGGGGTTCGGCATGTAAAGAGACATTCCTTCCACAAAACGAAGTGGGTTGTTCCACCACCGAAGGTCTCTCTTGATTCCCCTTGAGATCTTGAAGGAGAACTCCAGATCTAGGGAGAGACGCCTCCAGTTCTGGTATAGGAAGAACTGTAGAGGCCTGAGATGCAACCTTCCTAGAGAAACGAATTGCTCCAACGAGGAGAGTGTCCCCAGCAGACTCATCCACTCCCTCGCTGTGCATGCATCTTTCTCTAGGAAGGTCGTTATTTTCTCGTAGCAACGAGCTATCCTCTCTGGCGACGGAAAAGCCGGAAAAGCCCGAAAAGCCAGAGAAGCTATCCGAATCCCCAGATAGATCCGCTCTTGACTGGGGATTAATTGAGACTTCTGGAAGTTCACCAGAAGTCCCAGAGAACTTGCCAATGTAAGGGTCTTTTGAAGGTCCTCCAGACATCTTTCTTGAGACTGCTCTGATTAGCCAGTCGTCGAGATAAAGCGACACCCTCACTCCCTCCAAATGTAGCCACTGCGCCACGTTTTTCATTAACCCCGTGAAAACTTGGGGTGCAGTCGATAGGCCGAAGCACAAGGCCTTGAATTGGAAGATGTTTCCTCCCATCATGAATCGTAGATACTTCCGTGAAGAAGGATGGATCGGCACATGAAAGTAAGCGTCCTGAAGGTCTAGAGACACCATCCAGTCCCCTGGACGAAGAGCCGCTAACACTGAGGAAGTTGTCTCCATGGCGAACTTCCTCTTTTCCACAAAGACGTTCAGGGCGCTTACATCCAACACCGGTCTCCATCCTCCTGAGTTCTTCGGAACTAGGAATAGTCTGTTGTAAAAGCCCGCAGAGCGGGGATCTTTCACTAGTTCTATAGCCTCCTTCTAGCATGAGATCTACTGCTAGAGAAAGGGCTTGATTCATGATGGGGTCCTTGTACTTGGCTACCAACTCCCTCGGAGTTGTCGTCAATGGTGGTCTTGACGAGAAGGGAATGAGGTATCCTTTGCTGACAATCGATAGGGACCAATTGTCTGCCCCTTTGTGGGCCCAGACATCGGCAAATTTCAGTAGTCTGGCACCCACTGATGTCTGGAGTCCTTGATCGCTATTTCTTCCCTCTGACTGACCTAGAGAAGGTTTTACCTCTCTTAAAAGGTCTAGTCCCTCTGGTTGCAGAACTCTGACAGCGGGTCCTCCTCGAAAGGGCTCCTGTCTCAGAGGAGTCTCTTTCTTGGCCTTGGGTTGGAAGACAGAGCGAGGTTTCCTGGCCGCCTGGGCTAACATGTCCTGAGTAGCCTTAGCTGAAAGGGCACTCGAGACATCTTGAATAATCTTCTTGGGGAACAGAAGAGGAGAGAGTTGAGCATACATAAGCGAGGCCCTTTGCGCATGTGAAACTGCCTTCGTGAGAAACGAACAGTAGACAGACCGTTTCTTAATAACTCCAGCTCCAAACAGTGAGGAGACTTCACTCGATCCGTCTCTCACTGCTTTATCCATGCAAGTGAGGACTCAGTTAAGATCTTCAGGAGACAGAGAATCTGGGGTCTGGGTCTTATTAGCCAGAACACCTAAAGACCAATCAAGGAAGTTGAAAACTTCCAGGACTCGGAACATTCCCTTCAGTAGGTGGTCAAGTTCGTTCATTCCCCACGTAGTCTTGGCGGACAAGAGGGCGGAACAACGAGCAGAATCCACCAATGAAGAGAAGTCCGAGTCCGCAGACGAAGGGAGAGCGAGGCCTAAAGGTTCTCCCGATTCGTACCAGAATCCCAATCTGCCAGTCAGTTTAGACGGAGGGAAAGAAAAAACCGTCTTCCCTTTCTCTTCCTTAGAAAGGAGCCATTCCCCAAAACCTCTAAGCGCCTTCTTCATGGAAACAGTAGGTTTCATCCTTACACAAGACGAAACCTTCGACATCTTCGAAGTGGAGAATAACGAAAGAGGAGAAGGAGGAGCCACAGGAGAAAGGATATCTCCAAACTCTTGCAGGAGTAACTCTGTCAGCCTCTTATAGGAGGAAACAGAGGAGTCTTTTGGTCCTTCTTCTTCTGAGGGGTCCTGTTCTTCCTGAGCTGAAGAGCCCTCATGATCCTTAGAGGCGCGACTATTCTTAAAAGAGTCTCTAGAGGAAGTAAGACGTATACGTCTTGGAGACAATGCTTCAGAAATGTGTCTACTTGCAACATCCTTCTTGTCTGGAGGAGTGCGTTTCCCAGATTCTTGGAGCCTAACAGGAGTAAGTCGGCTGTCAGGCGCAGAGCGCCTGTTTGAAGAAGAACTTCTATCAGGCTCTTGGCGCCTATCCAAAGGAGAGCGGCTACCAGGCGAACAGCGCCTGCCATACGAGAAGCGCCTACCAGGCTCTTGGCGCCTGAACCGAGGCGAGAGGATCTCTGGCGACGAGCGCCTACTAGGAGAGCGCCTGCTAGGCTCTCGGCGCCTGACTCGAGGAGAGTGAAAGTCAGGAGAAGAGCGCCTGCCAGGAGAAACGCGCCTAACAAGCTCTTGACGCCTGTCCAGCGAAGGGCGCCTGTCCGATTTAGGGCGCTTGTCAACTGGAGAGTGGAGGCGAGACGAGGAGCGGCTACGAGGCGAGTAGCGCCTACTAGGCTCTTGGCGCCTGTCAAGGGGAGCGATCCTGTCTCGAGAAGAGCGTCTGTAGGGTGAAGATCTCCTACGCGCAGTTTGCTCCTTGTCCGAAGGAGAAACCTGTCTGTCAGGCGAATGGCGCTTGGACGCAGATGTGATCTTGTCCGAAGCAGAAAGTCTCCTGCGAGAATCCGAACGCACAGGTGAGCGCGCCGCTTCCGTCGAATAGCGAGAGTCAGGAGAGGGGAGCCTGGACTTCTTTACAGGAAGCGAGACGTCCTTCCTACGACGAGAAGACACGCAAAGAGAGCCAGCCAGAGCCGAAATCTGCGCCTGAAGGTTAGCCAACACCCTTGCAGGAGAATTCACAAACTCGTGAACAGGTGACAAGGCTCGATCTCCGCTCGGGGAACGATACTCCTGAGATCTCTTACGCTTCTTCGCTTCCACCTCAGGCTCTTCCGAAAAAACTTCAGGGCTGGAAGGGCGGGCGCAGGGAGCGTTCCATGCTCTCTTCGAAGGGCGCGAGGCTTCCGAAGAGCTCCATCCTCGTTTAGGAGAAGGCGAAGACGAGAAGCATTGGCGCAATATTTCTCTCTTGGAGCGATCCAAGGTAGCCTGGGAACGATCAACAGGAGCTACCGAGGGGACGCCTGACCGTTGGGGATGCTCCCTAACCTTCCTGCGGCTTTCGACTTTCCTCCTCCACTGGGACTGGGAGTCTGGAAGAGGTCTAGGCCTGGAAGCATTAGGGAGCCGATCAGACGCACCCTCCACTGCACTGGGTTCACTGCACAAATCACTATTGGAATCACTCTTACCTTCTAAGTTTGTTTGATTTTCCTCTCCATACTGCGAATGGTGGCTTTCATGGAGGCCACTTCCGAAGGCGCATCTTCGGCTTCGGTGCAGGGAGCAGGAGCTGAAACTGACAAAGGAGCTACTTCTAAACTAGGATTATCTATATCCAACTCGCTAATACGAGATCTACTACTGCTCCTAGAAGAAGCTTTCCTAACTTTATCCTTTTCAAGCTTCCTCAAGTAGGAAGACAAAGACTTCCATTCATCCTCATTCAGCTTTTCACATTCATTACAAGGATTATTAAAGGTGCATTCATTCCCTCTACACTTCAAACATACCGTGTGAGGGTCTACCGCAGCTTTCGGTAGCCTCACCTTACACTCAGTCATACAACAAACTCTAAACATAGCAGTTTTCTTAGTATCAACATCAGACATCATGAATCCAAGAAAAATCCAAAGAAAAGTCCAATAACTGTCCACAAATCGCGAATGCCAGGCCAAAAGATCGGGTACTTCACCAAAAGTCCGTAGAAACAATCCAGGGCGAAAACGAGAAAAGAATCCAACTGTCAAGAGGTACCGACAACAGGTGTGGTCGACACCGACGACAGAAAAAATCTGGCAAGAAAGGTATGTTGGTTCTTACACCCGCTTCCCAGCGGCGGGTAAGGTAGATCACCTGACCTACCTGTCGCGTTAGCCGCGAGTTTTGAATTCTGTCGTGACGTCAGAGACGTAAGCTAAGTATATGTCTGACAGGAAAGTTCATGTACAAAAACTTACTGTCATCCACACGATCAGCAAAATAGTTCCAAGGGGTAATACCTAAATCTACAGTATACTGTTTCCTTACCTCAACAGGTTTTACCAAGGAGAAATGAGGATGTTTTGGTGGTGCTGTGGTATCTAAAGATGGTTTCTTCTGGAAATATATATTTTCCACTTTTCCATATCTCATGAATATATGCTTGAAGTTGCTCTGAAAAGAAAAGTAAAAATAATCTTGAGGCTTAGAATTATCAAAAAAAAAAAAAAAAAAAAAAGTCCAGAGGTACTCATAATTCACAGAAGAAAATTAATGACCCAACTATGTGCCTACATCGTATTGCCTTTCCTCCAAAATCCTAAATTTTATTTATAAGTTGAATTAAATCAGTATTCTTGGCTTAATTTAATTTCAGAATTCCAAAACAGTAACAACAAGGATTGAAGTATCAGAAACACTATCAGAACCTAACAGTTCAACTATTTTACTATCAACCTCAAATCTACTGGGTACACACAGAAAATAGCATCTAGGTCATTGTAAATGCAGAGTAAATAAAAAGTATTAATAAAGTCTGGGAAATAAAAGGACCTTAGGCTGAGTGGCAGGGTACATACTATCCCTAAATTAAAAGGAGAATTCAATGATCACTTAATATATTTACTGTATACACTCATGTAACACGTGATCTCGCATATCATGTGACCCCCAAATTTTCAACCTAAAACAATTATTTGATCATGCATCTCAAGTAACATGCGAGTTCAATTTTTTAGACCAAACTACAATAGGCTAATCTCATTTCCTCCTCTTTATTTATCCCATCTTCTAGTGATTTTAAAAAGAGTAAAAGAGAAAGCTAACAGTATCGTCAGTTATGTTATACTTGTTGTGTAAACACATACAGCCAGAAACAGCTGATTAGCTATGAACAACCGAATCTGATAACTACAGCAGCTTGTTTGCATTTCAACCATTGTAGGATAGTAAAAAATTACCGTAGTTATGTTACAAATGACGTTAAATAGAATAGGACTGATATATTTTCACACTAATATATCCTCATTCGCTACGGAGAAAAGACTGGCAAGGGCGCATACTGCTAAAATCTAAGCTGCTAGTTGTAGCTGAGGCTGAGGAAAGAATGTTCGTCTGCTAACGACTATTATTGTGCATTGGCAACATGGAAACTTCGGTATAGCACCATCAAACTTGATTGTAAACAAGATTTGAGACAAATGTGTTTTAATCAAAACTATTTAGCATGAAAGAATACATTTTACTGTGTTCACTCTGATAAAAGATAAATATGTAAAGCATGTAGTATTCTGATGAAAACAAGTGAAAATATCAAACGCAATCTGTTTATTTTTTACGCAATAAACATGCCCTCAGCGCCATCCACCAAAAAAAAAAAAAATTCATTCACGATATGAATTCAAGAGATATTTTGACTTGAAAACACTTCGTATAACAAAATAACCTTGTCCCATACCAATACAGTATCTTGAGATTCATTTATGCTAACTAGAAGTAAGAATATCACTCTGATTTTACTTCAATACAGCAAAATAAACTTACCTCGCAATCGTCCTCAGCTGATTTCCAAACCAAAACAGTGATTGCTATTTTTGTATCTTATAATACAACAATAGTAATATGAAAATACATACAATATTATTGGATGCAGTGAAGTAAAGCATAACTTTTTAAAAGTTCTATGGAAAAGCTGCATGTTCATTATGTTTGTATTTTCTCTTCCACCTGTCTCCTGAGGGGAGGCTGGGTGGGCCATCAATCGTATATATCTGCCAGGTAAGTATGTACAAAACTTTATTGTATCTTAACAATATCATTTTTGTACATGGAACTTACCCAGCAGATATATACTTAGCTGATTGACACCCTTGGTGGTGGGAAAGAGACAACTATTTACTGAATAGACAGGTAAACAACATACGTTGTAGGTAATAAATAATAAAACCTTGGTTCCTACTTGATCAGGCGGAAGACTCCATGGCTAATGCCTAGGAATCTGCTTCGCCTCAAGAGCCTCAGCGAGGATGTGACCTATGGCTAAGAGTTCTTGTGGGTCTGTCGATGGGGTCTTATCCATTTACTCGACAGAGCCTCTTACATGACAATATGCCTATGCCTAGTGGCATAATTAAGGAGCACAACACCGATCCCGATCACCTGATCCTAACACGAGGGTTAGTGCTTAAGTTGAAAAGAGTTATCTACAAACTCCTTTCAAACTACCCAAAGAAAAAACACGACGTTAAATAAAATTTAACTCACTAGTTAAGGATCAGTATCTGCTCCCTATCCCAGCAATGTATCCGCAGACACGTATCAACCAAGAGAGAAGGATCCCTCGAAGGTTATCTTGATATCCTTTGGATAATGGGAAGTCAACACAGAGTTGCATCTCCCGTAAGTGACAGCTAATATGTCCTTATGACATATTGTTAGGGAAAGAACAAGAATTCGGAAAAGCTCGCACTTCATGCGCTTTTAATTCTCAGCTGTTTGAAGGAATCATCAATGCACTTATGAAGTGCTTAGGAGATCACAATGTCTCAAAGAAGGCCAGGGTGTTCTTTGATATCGATCTCTTCTGGGTGAAGCCTGGAGCCTGGCTAGCGCTTCGTGCCTGGCAGGCGCCTAGCGCCTGTCTAGCGCCTCGCGCCTGGCTGGAGCCTTGCGCCTGAATGGCGCCTAGAGCCTGGCTGGAGCCTCGCGCCTGGATGGCGCCTTGCGCCTGGATGGCGCCTTGCGCCTGGCTGGTGCCTGATTGGCTCCTCCTTCCTGGCTAGCGCCTCGCGCCTGGCTGGAGCCTTGCGTCTGGCTGGCGCCTTGCGCCTGGAAGGCACCTGGAGCCTGGCAGAAGACTTCATGATTACTGTCTATGAGTCTGCATGCCTCAAGAGTTTCAGCGAGGTAGGGACCTATGACTGACAAACCCTTCTGGATCATGTCAATGGGGGCTAGCCCGCTTACACGACAGAGCCTTCTCGGATCGTGCCAATGGGGGCTGACCCACTTACATGGCAGAGCCTTACCTGTATCATATCAATGGGGACTAGCCCTCTTACATGACAGGGCTTTAGGTTTCTCTTTACTGGAAGGAGCCTTGCCCCTGGAAGGAGCCTTGCCCCTGGATGGATCCTCAATCCTGACTGGAGCCTAGCCTTGAAGGAGCCTGGCACCTGGATGGCGCCTGGCTGGCTTCTAGAGCCTGGCTGGCGCCTCGCGCCTGGCTTGGCTCCTCCACACTTGCTGGAGCTTCGAGCTTGGAAGAGTCTCTAGGCTGTCTAGCGATGTCCACATCGGACACTCTTATATCTGTCCGATTTGTTCACCTCCTTCTCAGTATCCGACCATGACAGAGTTCCTTGGAACTGTCCGCCTCTGGCGTTTTTCGCCTGTATTGGCATTTGGCGCCTGGCTGGCGCTACATTGTCCGAGAGTCCTGAAACAACCCACATAGTTTATCAGGAGACTGGAGAAGGGTGGAAGAAATTCTTCCCCTTTGAGCTTTTGGCCCCTGGCAAGGGAGGTGATTTTAGTCAGCTACACCCAGTAGACGACAGGATATCTAACAATACGAGAGAAGAGTCTTCCTCCGAGGAGGATCCTTCGTGAACACTTCTTTTGCTAACGAGATCTCTTCTTACATGTTGATGAGGTTCCTCGTTGCAGAATCTTCCCTATCCTTGCCCGAAGGAAGGGAAGGAGTCTGGAAGTCGAAGGAGACTCTGAGCTGAAATTGGGCGGAACCCTGATTTCTAGCTCTTATTGTATCCTTCTGAATACCTTCTGGGAAGCATTTTGAGCCCTCATCGCACCCCGAAGACTCTGTAGGCAAACGTTTAAACCATCTCTTCTTCTGTAGATGAAAATGTAAGCACCCTGCCTGGGCAACGTTGCGTCAGGAATAGAGGGATTTAGTCCTTTTGCCAGACATACTATGCTGGCAAGAACCCATTGCCGAGTCTCCATTGAATCTGATGCGAGATTCCAATGCACAAAAAATTCACTTGTCTTCTTGGTCGTTTAGGGCTAAGAGAAACAAAGAATTCCTTCATAAACTTCCTCAAAGAGGTTTGATGAGGAGCAGTTCCATTTTGTCGGAACACGGATCTGTGGCCACAAAAAGATCCCATCGAAGTACATGATATCCTACTCTTGTCGTATTGCGGTATCGTATAAGATCCCGAAGATCTTAATCCTCTGTTATCTCTAATTCCCCTTGTAGAGATAGAGTATAGCCTTTTACTGCGTTCTTTGATAGCAGATATATACATAGGTGATTCTTCCCTCTGAAAGTGAAGAAAAAACCTCGCTATGTGGTTCACAGAGGTATCGGAAGAGGACAGTTTCCTCATTCCATCTAGCACGATCTGCAGCAATTCTATGTCTTAGCCATGACTATTGTCATTTACCTTGAAAAAACCCCTCATTCATGTCCACTTCTGGTCAGTCTGCACGCGGACAGACTCAGAGTGGAGAGGTTTTTTAGGTCTATTTATAATAGATTCTGATAGAATATCCAGATACTCTTGGAAAAGCCTTGCGAACATGCTGTGAGAAGACGTGACTTCTGTGAATCCAACCTCTCTAAGGCCTAATAAGGCATACATCCTCTCTTCCTTTGACGCCCATTTATCTTAATATCTGTTAAGAATTTATAACTAGGGGAAAAAAGACTAAAGTTTATTCCCCTTCTTTAAATTTAAAGATGTCTTATATTGCTACCTCTCTTGGTTCGAGGAAAAGGAAGCAGTCTAAAGGAAGCCTGTTCGTCTTCTACCTTACAAAGAGATTTATGAAGAAGACTTTCCGCAGGTTCTCACAACTCTTTTCAATAAATGTTAGACATACGTTAACAGTTATTATCTTCGATCGAGAAGGTTCTCACGGACATGCAAAATCTTGCATCGAACCTCTTAAGGATCGTTACGTTCCGTGTCTGTTCCCAAATAGATTCTCTTTTGTTAACGCGAACAGGGGGGAGAGATTCTCGATGCTCTTTTGCGATATGAGAGAGTCGTGGAATTGGCCTAAGTGATTAAAATAAATCATTTCATCATTCCTTGTAAGCGACCCCTTTTCGATTAAATGGGTAACGAAATCAGGAACGAATCTTGCCGTTACCGAGCCTGCTGTCCGAGAGGCTACTGGACTCTTAGGTTAATAACTCGCTAAAACGAGAAAATATCTTGGATGGTGCTTCTGGCGCGGCTGGCGCAATTTGCGCCAGGCTGCGCCAGGCTGGCGCTTCCTTCTAGTTCTTTTTAGGTTATGTGCCATAACATCTATGCCTTTATGGTACACGACATCCTTCACGTTAATTCCGTTCTTAGTGGAAAAAAAAAAAACTTTTATATACGTAGTATAGTCCATTCAGGGAAACAACTTCTGCCACTAAGAGAATGTTTCCCATCCGACTCAACCAACTTCTCTTGAGCAATATCCGATTCTAAAAAGGTTGTGTGCGTTTCTCGAAAGGATGAGAGAATTATATATATAGCGCTCTGCCGTATTAGAATCCTTTATAATACTGTCACATTGTGGTAAACAGCATTAATCTAGGAAACCTTGTAAGGATACTAGGAATTCTGTAGTAACCTCGGTATGTGCATAAGACTTGACCATACCGTAGTCTTAAAGTGAATTCTCTACTACATTCATCTTCTCACTAAGCATGTACTCTAATAAGCCATGCTTTCGTAAGCATGAGAGCATTATACAATATAGAGTTCCGCTGCGTTAGAATCCTTTAAAAATGTTACCTACGGTAAACAGCATTGAAATGTTGTAATATCTTTCTTATTGAAAGCTTCTTAGCTTAGATTAGATTAGATTAGATTATAAAATTTTTGGCACATAGCCAAGCGCCGGAGCCGAGGGGCCATTCAGCGCTTAAAGCTTCTTAGCAAAAGGCAGACAATATGACAATTTGTCCAAAATTGCATTTTTCCTAACTATACAAACCTGAGGTCCTTTTACAATAGGAAGGTACTAGCGGCAGCTGGATAGGTCGTAAGCTTTCGAACAAGGGGTTCGGTAGTTAACTGCTTGTCCGACAGGCGCGCGCGCGCGACTGGGAGGTAAACAAATCACTTTTGCTTTTGGCCCAAGCAAAAACTGCAGAGTGAGGGGTGGCATGAGGTGGGACTATGTGTAAAAGGACCTCAGGTTTGTATAGTTAGGAAAAATGATATTGTTTATATACAATAAAGTTTCATACATACTTACCTGGCAGATATATACATAGCTAAGACTCCGTCGTCCCCGACAGAAATTCAAATTTCGCGCCACTCGCTACAGGTAGGTCAGGTGATCTACCGGCCTGCCCTGTGGGCGGCAGGACTAAGGAACCATCCCCGTTTTCTATCATATTTTCTCTCTTCCACCTGTCTCCTGCGGGGAGGTTGGGTGGGCCTTTAATTGTATATATCTGCCAGGTAAGTATGTATGAAACTTTATTGTATAATAACAATATCATTTTCATACAATCAACTTACCTGTCAGATATATACATAGCTGATTGGCACCTTTCGGTGGAGGGTAAGAGACAGCTACATAGACAGGTAAACAACATATGTTGTAGGTATAAATAAAACCTTGGTTCCTACCTGATAGGTGGTAGAGTTCGTGGGTGTTTGCCCAGTAGTCGCTCACCTAGAAACTTTAGCGAGATATATGATCTATGGCCAAGAGTTCTTGTGGGTCTGCCGATGGGTCTTATCCGCTTACTCGGCAGAGCCTAAAAGGACTTTGTCAATGGTGCTGATCCACTTATATGACAATACACCTTATGAAGGAGCACACAACCAATCCCGACCACCTGATCCTAACCATATGTTAGAACTAAGGATTGTTCCGAGTTATCCCCGAACTCGTCACAACAACCGTAACTCAAAACCACTACGCACACATACATAAATTTCAAAAAAAAATTATACTCATCTAATTGGATATGACAGGATTCTCTTACTGAACAACATAGACGGCCGCCCGTGCTAAACCAAGTCCTCCATTGTTCGAAGAGACTCCAGACCATATCCAAAAGAAGAAAAGTATATACATTTAAGGATTGGTGTCGGCTCCCGTACCCAGAATCGTATCCGCCGATACGAAAGGACCTAGAGAAAAACACTTCTCATATGTCACACGAACGTCTTTCAAGTAATGAGATGCAAATACTGAGTTGCATCTCCAAAATGTCGTATCTATGATGTTTTTAAGCGACATATTCTTATGAAACGAGAGAGACGTCGCTACAGCTCTCACTTCATGAGCTTTTACTCTCAACAGTTGTAACTGTTCGTCAGGACAGACCTTATGAGCGTCTATAATGACGTTTCTCACAAAGAATGCCAGCGCATTCTTGGACATCAGTCTTGTGGGGTCTTTTACCGCGCACCAAAGACCTTGTCTAGAGCCTCCATGCTGCTTTCTCTGAAGGTAGAACTTCAGAGCTCTAACAGGGCATAGAGACCTCTCTGCTTCTCTGCCTACGAGACTCGATATGCCTTTGACTTCGAATGACTTAGGCCAGGGATTCGTGGGATTCTCGTTTTTAGCTAAAAACAGGGTCTTAAACGAGCAAATAGCTGAGTCTCCCTTGAATCCTACTTTATCCTGCAGAGCATGTAATTCACTAATTCTCTTTGCCGTAGCTAAAGATAATAGGAATAGGCATTTTCTGGTGATGTCTCTAAACGATGCCAGATGAGGAGGTTCGAATCTTTCAGATGAAAGAAACTTGAGGACTACGTCTAGGTTCCAGTTCGGAGGTACTGGTTCCTTCGACTTTGAAGTCTCAAATGATCTTATGAGATCGTGGAGATCTTTATTATCTGCCAGATCTAATCCTCTATTCCTGAATACAGCCGAGAGCATACTTCTGTATCCCTTTATTGTGGATACGGCTAGATGAGATTTCTCTTCTCGGAATAGCAGGAAATCAGCAATTTCCGCTATAGAGGTAGTGGAGGAGGACAACTTCTTGGATCTACACCACCTTCTAAAAACCTCCCACTTCGATTGGTATACTTTCGTAGTGGAGGTTCTGCGTGCTCTCGCGATCGCGCTTGCCACTTCGCGAGAAAAGCCTCTCGCTCTGACAAGTCTTTCGATAGTCGAAAGGCAGTCAGAGCGAGAGCGGGGAGGTTTTGATGGTGACCTCTTGAAGTGTGTTGTCTGAGAAGATCCGTCCTTCTTGGTAGGGATCTTGGAAAGTCTACGATCCACTCTACCACCTCCGTGAACCAATCCTGGGCCGGCCAAAAGGGGGCTATTAACGTCATCCTCGTCTCCTTTGACGCCACAAACTTTTTCATTACTAATCCCAGGATTTTGAATGGGGGAAAAGCATATACGTCTACTCGAGACCAATTTAGCAGGAAGGCGTCTACCATAAGTGCTCTTGGATCTTCCACGACCGAGCAAAAGACTGGTAGCCTTTTTGAAATGAATGTTGCGAAGAGATCCACATGAGGTGTCCCCCACAGCGACCAGAGATCTAGACACACTTCCTCGTGTAGGGTCCACTCTGTATGAAGGACCTGGTTCCTCCTGCTGAGTCTGTCCGCCCTCACATTCTTTACTCCCTGTACGAACCTTGTCAGAAGGGAGATGTTCCTGTGAGACATCCAAAGCAATAGGTCTCTCGTCAGTTCGTAAAGGAACGAGGAGTGAGTCCCTCCCTGTTTCCGAATGTAGGCAAGTGCGGTGGTGTTGTCCACGTTTACTTGCACTACTTTGTTTGACACCAGAGGTTCTAGACTCTTCAAAGCCAGATGCACGGCGAAGAGCTCTTTGCAGTTTATGTGCCAAGTCACCTGTGCTGGTTCCCAGGTGCCTGACACCTCTTCTGAGCCTAATGTCGCTCCCCAACCTTTCTCCGACGCGTCGGAGTACACACTAGGTCTGGGTTCTGTGTTTTTTTAGAGAGATCCCTTTGTTCTCTTCCAGAGGGGGCAACCACCATTCCAGGTGCGATCTTATCTCCACTGGAATGGGAAATACGTCCGAAAGCTGTCCGGTTTTCCAGCTCCAAGACTTCTTGAGGAAGAATTGAAGCGGACGTAAATGCAGTCTTCCTAGTGGGAAGAACTGTTCGAGCGAGGAAAGGGTCCCTAGAAGGCTCAACCATTCCCTCGCCGATGTATGTTCCTTCCCTAAGAAGAGAGAGACTATCCGCAAACCTTTTGCGATTCTCTCTTGCGAAGGAAATACTCGAAAACCCCGAGAATCCATCCGAATCCCCAGATAGACTAGGTCTTGTCTGGGGGTCAGCTGAGACTTCTCGAGGTTCACGAGCAATCCCAACACGCTTTGATCAAATCTAGAGTTAACTTTGAGGGTCCTCCCAAGCACTGTCTCTCTGATCTGGCCCTGATGAGCCAGTCGTCCAGATACAGAGAGATATTTACTCCTTTGAGGTGAAGAAACCTCGCCACATTCTTCATCAGGCTTGTGAAGACCTGAGGAGCTGTGGACAGGCCGAAACACAAGGCTCTGAACTGAAAGATCCTTCCCCCCGTCATGAACGGATGGGACGATTCTTCGATGAAGGGTGGATCGGGACGTGAAAGTAGGCGTCCTGGAGATCTAGAGACACCATCCAATCTCCTTGTCGTAATGACGCTAGGACTGAAGCAGAAGTCTCCATGGAGAACTTCTCCTTCTGAACAAATTTGTTCAGAGAGCTGACGTCCAGTACTGGTCTCCAGCCTCCTAGGCTTTCGCAACCAGAAAAAGGCGATTGTAAAAACCCCGGGGAGGTTTTGATCCAGTAACTAGTTCTATCGCTCTCTTGTCCCACATTTGTTCCACCATCGATCGAAGAGTATCCCTCAGCACAGGATCCTTGTACTTGGCTGATAGTTCCCTTGGTATTGACGTTAGGGGAGGAGTGTTCAGGAAAGGGATACGATATCCCTTCCTTATGATAGCCAATGAAGACGCGTCTGCGTTTATCAGTGTCCAGGCCTCCACAAATCCCAGGAGCCTGGCACCTACTGGTGCTTGGAGGAGAGATGCTTCATTTTCCCTTTTTTAAGGGACGAAAGGCAGACCTACCTCTCTTCTCCGGAGCCTTCCTTCTTGCGGGAGGTCTGGAGGTCGGACCACCTCGAAAGGGCTGAACTGATGTACTAGGTCCTTTCTTGTCAGATGCAGAAACAGGTTTCTTCTTCCTAGCTGACTGCGTCAGAAGATCCTGAGTCGCCTTCTCAGTTAAAGAATGAGCAATGTCCTTCACTAACTGAGAAGGGAACAAAAAGTCAGATAGAGGCGAATACAGTAGCGCTGCCCTCTGAGCGTGTGAGACTGCCTTGGTTAAGAAGGCCCCATATACAGTCCTCTTCTTTAGAAGACCTGCTCCAAATAATGAGAGGATTTCAAAAGAGCCATCCTGTACCGCTTTGTCTATACAAGACAATATGCATAACAGGGCTTCAGGTTCGATTCCTTCCGAATCATGGGCTTTCTTGGACATCACCCCAAGGGACCAATCTAAGAAGTTGAAAACTTCCAATACATGAAAGAGTCCCGCTTGAGGAGATGGTCCAGTTCAGAAATTCCCCACGTAATTCGTGCCGAATTGAGACCTTGTCAGACGTGAAGCGTCAACTAAGGTCGAAAAATCTGGCTTCCGACGTAGAAGGGAGAGCAATACCCATATTCTCTCCCGTCTGATACCAAATGCCTCTTTTACCAGCTAATCTTGCTGGAGGCATGCAGAAGACTGTTCTCACTAAGTCTTTCTTAGACTTCATCCATGAGTCTAAGGATTGTAAGGCCCTCTTCATCGAAATGGTGGGCTTCATTTTGAGAAAAGACGAAGGCTTCTTCGTCTTAGCACTCGAAAAGAGAGAGCGCGGAGAAGGAGGAGCGGCAGGAGTCAACTCGTCTCCATACTCCTCAAGAAGCAAGGCAGTCAAAACCTTATAGTTCGACAGTCCTTCTCTTCCCTGATATTCATCATCCGAGTTTTCTTCCAACTCGGGATCTACATGAGTCTCCGCTCCCCTTTCCGTACGTTCCTCTTCTGGAGGAGACAAACTCCTAATAGGAGAGGGGCTAAGGGAATGATAATCTTTCCTCTTTCCCGCTTTAATAGCCTTGGAAGGCGCCACAAGCTCAGGCTTCTCTTGAAAAATAGAAGACGCTTCCCGCTTGAATGACGCTTCCCGTTTCGTTTCAAGCGTCCTGGCTGACGTCTCTCGCTTACTTGGTCTGCTGACGTCTTGATGACGCCTCGCGCCTGGAAGACGCTCCGCTCTCCAAAGGCGTCCTACTTGGCGTCACAATATGGTGGCGTCACGTCTATGAACAGTTTTTCAATGACGCTTCATGTCTAAAAGACGTCTTAACGTCTCTCTGGCGTTACGAAACTTTCGTAAGCAACCGTTCGTCGCTCTCGAACCCGAAGCTTCTGTAAGATGTTTAGAAGCTTCCCGTCTGCATGCTTCTCGTTTAGATCGCTTCTCTTTTTTAGCAGGGTAGAGAGGACGAGACTTCTTGATTGGAAGCGCCACGTCCTTCCTACGAGGCGCTAAAACTCCCACACTAGAGAGGACAGTTGCTCTTGAAAACTGCCATAATTATTCTCCTTGACGCTTTCTCCCACGTCCCCACTTGCATGCGCCTTTCGTCATCACTCGGGGGAGAAGTAGGAAAGGGTACTTCCGCGTACTCGTCAGGTGACGCTGACGCCACCTTCGCCTTCTTAATAGAAGAGGGAGCGTCATCTGAGAAACGCTCTGGGCTCGAATCTATTTCAGGTTCTTGCATATGACGCTTCAGCGGTCTCGACAAGTTCGACTCCTTCCACCCTCGTTTAGGAGAGGGAGAGGGAGAGGAACGAGAAAAACACTCACGAAAAGACGCTTTTCCTATAGCGACCTTTGAGCAGCCTGCCACGAAGCAGAGCTAGCTGAAGGGACGTCTGACCGTTGGGGGAATTCCCCACAAATCCTCCCCCCCCCCTTTTAAGGCTTTCGACTTTCCTTCTCCTCTGGGCATGGGAGCTTGGAAGAGGTCTAGGCCTGGGAGCGTCGCAGGGACGATCAAACGCCCCCTCCACAACACTGGGAGAACTCACTTCACTGTAATGCTCACTTTGTCAACTACGCCTTACCTTGGAAGTCCGCCATCTTGGACTTCATGTCTCTAATCGTAGCTTTCAGATTGGCGATTTCCGAGGCCGAATCCGAAAGTACACTCTGAGAATGAGATACATAGGGAGAATCTAAATCAGTAGGATTAGAATTATCCGTGAAAGGCTCAATAGGCCTTGAACTCACACCTTTCAGACGTCTAACCCTATCCCTCTCTAACTTCTTCAAATAGAAGTCAAAGTCTTCCACTCTTCTGCATTTAATCCCTCGCATTCCTTACAAGTATTATAGCAGAACACTGAAACCCCCTACATTTACGGCATACAGTGTGAGGATCAACCGAAGCTTTCGGTATCCTCACCCTGCGCCTACATTCACACAACTTCTCACACTCACATTTGAATCAGACATACTGAGAAAAATCCAAAAGAGTAATTCCAAAAACAGTCCACAGTAGCGAATGCCAAAACACGATCCAGATACGTCACCAAAAAGCGAGAACGATGATCAAAGGATGAAAATATGAATCTAAGTCAGGAGGTAATAGCAACAATGTTGATACCACCGGCGACAGAGAAAATATGATAGAAAACGGGGATGGTTCCTAGTCCTGCCGCCCAGGGCAGGCCGGTAGATCACCTGACCTACCTGTAGCGAGTGGCGCGAAATTTGAATTTCTGTCGGGGACGACGGAGTCTTAGCTATGTATATATCTGACAGGTAAGTTGATTGTATGAAAATGCAATTTTGGACAAATTGTCATTTGTTCCGACACGGCATACAAACCTTCGGTCCTTTTACAATAGGAAGACTCACTTCTTGGTGGGTGGAATCTGAGTCTTTTGTGAACAGACTGGTGTTCGCCCAACCTGGAAGCCTCCTGGTCGTAAGAGCGAGGGAGGGATCCAAGCCTCTGTCCGATTGATCGGGGTGTGGCACCGCGGATCAATGGTCAGACCTCTGGACCGAGTACTAAGAGAGAGGCAAGCGTATCTCTTCGTACCAACAATGTAAGAACTTGTTCCTGTACAGGAGCAAATATAAAGTCATGGGTTGTCTCTTGTAGGCATCCACTTCCCCCCCCTTGTAGGAGGAAGTGGTGGGATATTTTGCTCCTATCCCTAGTGAAAGGGATAGGATGGGGCTCTGTCATATAGCTCACCTGCATCTCGTCCTCATCCAGCGTAGTGACGACCGTGGCCCTCTGCCCACAGGTAGAGGAGAAGGAAAAGATGGGAAGATGGGAGCCAGTCACTCACTCACTCACACATCCATCCACAGCAGTCACACCAGGACTCGATGCTGTTTCAGCCTGCGAGGGTCTGGGTTAGCTACACAAACTTATTGAGCAGCACCACACGGGTCCCACGGAAAGGTATCCAAGGACCTGTGGGCAATATCCCGAAGGTTAGAAAGGACGTAAAGGTAGTCTGGTTAGACCAGACCCCTGCCTTCAGGACCTGCGCCACGGAGAACGTTCTTACGAAACGCCAACGAGGGGCCAATACTTCTGACTTCGTGAGCTCTCGGACGGGACGTACGGATGTCTTCACTACCATCAGCCTCATACGCCCTCCCTGATGACCTCACGTAGCCAGAATGAAAGAGTGTTCTTGGATACTTCTTTCTTGGTTACCCCGGTGCTAACGAAGAGGCGTCGACACTCAGGCCTGAGGTGTCGAGTTTTTCTTCAGATAGCGCCGTAGCGCCCTCACAGGACAAAGCAGCATCTCATCCGCATCATTATCGGTGAAGTCCATTAGGGAGGGAATCGTGAAGGACTCGAACCTGTCGTCAGGGACCGGCGGTTTTCTGAGTCTTCGCAACGAAGTTCGGGACGAAATCGAGCGTCACAGATCCCCATCCCCTGGAGTGTCGTACATCATAGGAAAGACCATGAAGTTCCCCTACTCTCTTCGCTGATGCCAGGGCCAGCAAGAAAGAGGGTCTTGAGGGTCATATCCCTGTCTACGACTCTCGGAGTGGCTCGAACGGTGTTCGAGTCAAAACTCCTAAGGACGAGAGTCACATCCACGCAGGGGGCCTGAGTTCCCTGGGTGGGCAAGACCTTTTCGAAGCTCCTCATAAGCAAGGAGATCTCGAACGAGTTCGAGATGTCCAATCCCTCAGTTTCAGGACGAGAGCCAGGGCGGCTCTGTATCCTTTGACTGTGGGGACTGAGAGGAGCTTCTCTCGGCGAAGAAACACGAGGAAATCCGCTACCTGCTGAAGAGTGGCTCTGAGAGGAGATAGACCCCGTCTACGACACCAACCACAGAAGACGGCCCACTTCCCCTGGTACACAGCTGCAGAGGACTGACGGACGTTTCCAGCCATCTCTGTTGCTGCGCTACGAGAAAAGCCTCTCGTTCGCAAGAGATGGTGGATAACAGCCAGCCGTGAAGTCGTAGGGAACTGGACTGCTCGGTGGTACCGCTCGACGTGTGGCTGGGCGAGAAGGTTGTGCCAAGGGGGAATCTCTCTCGGTTCTCCTGCGAGAAGAGCCAGCAGGTCCGGATACCAAATGGCCTGTGGCCATTTGGGAGCCACCAGGATCATCTGAGATTCGGGGTGACCAGTGCTCGAACTGATCACCTTGCGAATCAGGCTGAACGGGGGAAAGGCATAGACGAAGAGGTTGTCCCACGGTGTTGAAGAGCGTCCTCTTGCAGCTGCCCATGGGTCCAGCACGGCTGAGAAGAAAACCTGAAGCTTTCTGTTGTGCCGGGTGGCGAAACAGATCCACGACTGGTCGCCCCCGGCCCCACAGGTCGAAGAGCCTTTCCGCCACGTCCTGGTGTAGAGACCACTCGGTCCCTATCACCTGATCCCGACGGCTGAGCGTGTCTGCTACTACATTCCTCTTCCCTGGAATGTAGCGTGCCGACAGCTCTATTGAGTGTGCCTCGCCCACTCAGTGCACCTGCCGAGTCAACTGGTACAACGGGAGAGACACTAGGCCCCCCTCCCCCCTGTTTGTTGACGTAGGCCACTACCGTGGTGTTGTCGCACATCAACACCACTGAGTGTCCCATCAAGCGTCCTGGGAACTCTTGGAGAGCGAGAAACGCTGCCTTGAGTTCCAGTACATTGATGTGAAGGTGCTTGTCGTTCTCGTCCCACACTCCTGAAGTCAGCACTCCTCCAGGTGTGCGCCCCATCCCTCGGTCGATGCGTCTGAGAACAGCTGCATGTCCGGGGGGGAGTGCGCAGAGGCACTCCTCTTAAGAGGTTTCCTGTCGTCCAGCCACCAGGCTAGGTCCTGCTTCACCTCCGGTGTCAGTGACACTGGAAAGCTTGGGGGATCCGTCGCCTGTGACCAACTCTCCTTTAGTCTCCACTGAAGAGACCGCAGGGTGAAGACGCCCGTGAGGGACTAACTTCTCGAGTGACGACAGGTGTCCGATCACGACCTTGCCATCGCTGAGCTACCTATGTTTTCCTGCCGAGACAGGAAACTGGTTGGATGCCCTCCCTGAATTGCTGATCCGCGAGTCTGCGGGGAAGACTCGCCTGCTACCGTGTCGATCAGCAAATACCCAGGTACTTCATCCTCTGCTTTGGGCTCGAGATCTGACTTCTCGAAGTTCACAACGATCCCCAGATCGCGACAGAACTCGAGTAGTCGATCCCTGTCCTGTAGCAACTGCGAGCGGGAGCTCGCCTAGGACTAACCAATCGTCGAGATACCTCATCAGACGTATCCATGCGAATGGGCCCAAGCAGACACCAGAGTGAACACTCGCGTGAACACCTGTGGGTGGTTGTGACCGAAACAAACAAAGTGCCCTGAACTGGTACACCGTCCCGTCGAGGATGAAGCGGAGGTACTTTCTGGAGGACTGATGAAATGGGTATTTGGAAAATACGCATCCTTCAAGTCCACTGAAAGCATGAAATCGTTCTCCCTGATGGAGTCGAGCACGGAACGTGCCGTCTCCATCGTGAACCGGGTCTGGCGAACGAACCGGTTCAGGGGAGAGAGACTATCACAGGGCGCCAGCCTCCCGTAGACTTTTCCCACCAGGAAGAGTCGACTGTAAAAGCCCGGTGACTGATCCGTGACGATTTCTACAGCTCTCGCTCAGCATGGTCTTGGATCTCCTGTCTCAATGCTACGTCCTTCGATGACCCTGGAACGTACGACTCTGTTGGACCGGTTGGAGGTGAGGGGTGGCCGAGATTCGAAGGGTAATAGATATCCCTCCCGAAGGGACATCTACAATCCAGGTCTCGGCGCCGTAGCGCTGCCAAGTTGCCCAATGGCTGGCCAGGCACCCCCACACTTCCGGCAGCAGGTGAGGGGGAACGCCGTCCCTAGCGTTTCCCCCCTTTCTTCGACTTCTTCCCAGAGCCTCCTCGGAGAAGGAGGGCTGGGAGGAGGGCTGGTTACGGCTCCCCTTTGTAGAAGTCGAAGAAAGACAGGAGTCTTTCCCCGGGGGCTTCGACGCAGCGGACTACCGTCTTAGGCCACCGGTGGAAGCGCTAGCCGAGCTCTTTGGCTTGGCCGCAGTCCGAGGCTGCCCAGAAGCCTTCGAGACTGCCTGGTGAACCAGACGTCACTGTCGTCAGTGCGCCGTCTGTCCACCGCAGCGTCCCACCATCTCTCCTGGGAAGAGAGACATGGAACTCCGTAAAGGTCCGTTGCGGAGTCCCAATGCCGCTTCACGCCCAGCCGCCCTGGAAACTCGAGTAAGGACAGCGTCCCTACGTCGGAGAACCAGGTTGGCCCACAGGTTCACCGTCTGGTGGGCAAGGAAGGAGATGGCTCTTCCCCCAGACTGGCAAAGTCTCCTAAAAGGCAGAGTCATCTTCGGGAGAAATTCCCCCGGAGTTGGCTGCGACCTTAGATACTGTGAGGGACCACAGATCTATCCAGGAGACGGCCTGGAAAGCTGCCATGGCAGTGGATTCCAGGCCGAGTGCCTCTTGCTGCGAGAACCATAGGTTCTCGAACAGGAGCTGCTGCAGAGACACACCCGGAGTTAGCCTGGCTAACTCCGGGTTCACCTGTTTGGGCGGCATCGGGTTCCTCAGATGGCACGTAAAAACGCCGCTGTCGCAGCAGAGGAGGTGGAAGCAGCTTGCTCGACCTGCCAGACTTGAGAGAACCGTCTTGCCCGGAGACAAGAGATTCTACCTGGTCCAGCACTGAGTCGGCAAGCTCAGACGCGGCAAACCCACCGTCGGTC